>NC_049982.1:27139204-27185097 GCF_000003815.2 Branchiostoma floridae
ACTTTCACTCAAATCTCGTAAAGCTATGTATAGTTTGAAATCTCTCATTCGCTCATCTGTCTCGCCAAAGTGCTTGTTAAAAATATTTGATTCCTGTATAAAGCCGATTCTCCTATATGGGTGTGAAATTTGGGGCACAGAGTCTATCAATGACAACTCCCCAATTGAAATTTCCCATCACCGTTTTTGTAAGAATATACTTGGAGTTCCTAGAAATTGTAGTAATTTAGCATCCAGAGCGGAGCTTGGCAGATTTCCTTTAGACTTAGATATATCTGTGCATGTTATTCGTTACTGGCTACGATTATTACAAATGGATCCTCATAGACATTTGTTACAAGCTGATGCCCTTTTGTATCAACATAATTCTATTTCTAATAGTCGCAGAAGAACCTTGTTACAACGAGTGAAAGAAATTTTAGATGGTAGTGGCCACTCCTACCTTTTCTATTCATGTAACTCACTTAGTGATATCAGATCTATATGTACAATGATAAGATCTAGAATCTCTGATATGTTTATCCAAACCTCTCGTCATAACTTGAGTATAGATACTGGTAAGCTAAGATTTTATAAGACCTGTAAAACAGCACATACTATGGAAAAATACTTAGAATTAGATAATTTTGATTTACGCTCGGCAATCAGCAAAATTAGAATTAGTGCCCATCCTCTCGAAATTGAGAGAGGATGGTACAAGAGGTTATCCGTGTGTGAAAGAACGTGCAAACAATGCACGTCAAACGTGGTGGAAGACGAAACACATTTCATGTCAAACTGCCCTCTCTATAACCAAGAAAGAAAAGAGCTGTTCAAAGAGGCCATCAAATTCCATTCAAACTTTCTCACATTCAATGATAAAAAGAAAACAGTCCTCCTTTTAACATCACAAAACCCACACATAATAGAAAAGGTGGGATCTTTCGTCTTCCACTGTCTTCAAATAAGGAGTCGAACCCAATAATCCAGGTTAGAGTTAGCTCTCACTAGTTTTAGACTAGACACATGTGATATTGTATTTTACACTGTTTGAATCTTGTATGTTACCTGCAATTAGCCCACGGGCATGAATTTGCAATAAAACTTACATTATTATTGTTCTTGTTCTTGTATACACATATGATGTACACAATGTAAAATGATTCTTACAAAAGATTAACATTGTAACATCTAGATTCTACCTACAAAATAGACACCATAAACCTATGACAAGAATTGAAGTGACAAAACATGGTAGCACAGCCAACAAACCATTCATTCCTGTATTCAAGAAGTGCACAGGTGTATCAGAAGAGACACTAGTGTGGTACACTGGTATCACTTACCGAGTTGGCAACTACATTCATTCATTCACTTTTACAACCATCCAACAAGTTTTACTTCAGAATCTACACCTACAGTCATGGCTACCTTGCTGGTGTCACTTTTACAGTACAATTAATTACTTTCTCATCAAGTTGACCATCTACGACGAAGAAAAATGTTCTTGTTTTTTTTTCTAACATCAGGCAAAATCAAGAATGCTGACGTCATCCATGAAATTTACTTGCTGTGGCCATATATTTAGCTACATATCCTTAGTTAGCAGGGAGATGCTTAAAACAAACATTCTTTCTTTGTTTTCTTGGTTTTGTTGTCAGAGTAACTGTTGTTGTATCATGTCTTGAAGTGATCGTCTGAATGCCTCCATGCTATTACCATTTCAGGAGTGTGCGGTTATATACGGTAGCCTCCCCCCAGGAACCAAACTAGCCCAGGCTAAGAAGTTCAACAACCCCGATGACCCCTGTAAGATTCTGGTGGCTACAGATGCCATAGGCATGGGCATCAACTTGTGAGTTCTGAAGGAGTTATTGTCATTTTCCAGCACTCTTCCCTTTTTTTAACAGTCTTGCTTGCAGTTACGCTCCTTGTAATGACTTTTTGTGATATTTTTCTGAACGATGGAGGTATACAAATACATGAGTTGTAGCCTCTAGTGACAACAGGAGGTTGTAATGTACATGGTACAACTTCTTGTTCCTGGAGATAATGTACTGAAAGGAGACTATGATGTTTGACATAGTCATACCTGGGCAGTTATAACATTTAAATATGGAAGTTGCACACTGATCCCACGGGCGTCTACTTTTCTCCCATGGGTTTCCATAGAAAACTTTGCATAATTATCAGATTTGGATGATGAATCATTGATGTTTTGTACAAATTTTGTTAGAGGACACTAAATTTTAGATGTGTTCTTTCTTGGATATGAGCTTTTACTAAAAGGACACCCTTGGGTTGGGTCACCCTCTAGCCTTTGGGAAATCTGACCCACAGTCACCTTGGGTGATGCAGACTACACTGCTGTATTCTCTATGTAGAAACTGTCAAGAGTTGCACATGTAGAACATTAATATGTATTCTTGGATACATTTTGTTTATTGTTTCTTCGTCCCTAAATGTTGATTAGTTGACACGTATGTCTTCTTGTGCATTCCCTTTTCTTTAAAAAGGAGTATCAAGCGAGTCATCTTCAACTCCCTGATCAAGCCCACCCTGAATGAGAAGGGAGAGAAGGAGATGGACAACCTGAGCACGTCCCAGGCCCTGCAGATCGGCGGGCGGGCGGGAAGGTTCGGGACACACTTCCAGGATGGGGAGGTCACCACCATGCACAAGGAGGACCTACAGACGCTTCACGACATCGTCCAACAGCCGGTAGAACCTATCGAGGTAAAATGTCCAATACATGTGTAGTAGAATTTGAACAATACAAATGAGTAGTGGTGCATACCTATTCAGGTCCAGCAGTTCAGGTTCAGGTCCGGACTTAGAGTCCGGACTTGAACCCATCATTGCATATTATGTGCATTTTTTTTGAGGGGGAGGGGGGGGGGGATGGTGCATATAAAATTGCATGTTAGCATGAATTGAAATGCAATGTGAAAAATACATGAAAATGATAGACAGCCAGTGTAAACACGAACTGTTTTTTGTCTTTTTCCAGTGCAAATTTCACTGTCTATGGAAGGTTTTGATGGTTTTGAACAAAAAAGGGAATATAAGTGACAGATTGCTTTTTGCAAGTCCGGACTTGGCACCGGACATTTAGGTTTTTTTTTTGGACTTGGACCTAAACATTTTTAGGTCCAATTCCAAGTCCGGGCTTTAGGTACGCACCACTACAAATGAGGGGATATTGAAGTTAACATAACCTGTAAAGAATCACCTGATTCATGATGACAGTTGTCAACATTCTCTTACAGGCTGCTGGACTCCATCCAACTGCTGAGCAGGTGGAAATGTTTGCGTACCAGCTACCTGATGCCAGCATGTCCAACCTCATTGTGAGTGTGGTCTTCCGAGTCCAGACTATTTCATGTGTCAGAATAGAAGTAGCCACAGTTTTTAACCTCCTATAGTACTCATTCCCTTGAAATACATAATTTTTTAGTAAACACACAACTGTAATCAATGTAGTGTTTTGTCTAAGTCAAACATTGCCCTTATACTAGTAAAGTTGCAAGTTGGAGTCTATGTTAGGTGTGTGTCCCCAATTAAGTACAATGGCACAAAGTGAGTTGGAAGATGACCACAAAGGTCAGACTCGGACTGGCAAGAATTCAAAGTACAGGTCAGAGTTGGTAGAAAAAGTTGTAAATCAGACTTGACAGTAATAGGCCAGTGCTAATTTTTGTAAAGGTAATTGTTTTTTAGTCTGTTTGTACTTTAATTTGCAGTTGTCTATTTCCATATAGTAGAGACTGTGAAGAGACTTAAGTAGCTTTTCAAAGACAAAATCATGATTTTTCATTGTTTATTTAGGAACATCACATGCTCTTCTGATATGTACAGTTTTCCTATCCCTAGGACATTTTCATCAACCTGGCACAGGTGGACTCCCGATATTTTGTGTGTAACATCGAGGACTTCAAGTTCCTGGCAGACATGATCCAGCACATCCCGCTGAACCTGCGGGCCCGCTACGTCTTCTGCTGCGCTCCCATCAACAAGAAACAACCCTTCCTCTGTACATCCTTCCTCAAGGTACACTACAAGTAATTACACAACAGTTTAAAGACAGTGCTCGTTAACATGACTTTTTTTTGTACCATCTAGAGATGGTAATTTTGTGTTTCTAAGTGCAGCCCTGAAAAAATTAGGTTCGGTAGGTAGGGATCTTCCCCCCCCCCCCCCCACCCCCTTTTTGTCCTCTGACAATTCACTTTCCAGAAAATAAATATTGTGAGTGCTCAAGGTCATTACGCATTCTGCTGCTCAAAGCCTCTTTGGCATATTCACAATGTACCTTTTAAAGACTCTGACTGCTAAACCAAGTTTCCATTTTTGTGGGTTTGGCCTCTAACCAGCTGTCAGCCAATCAGAGAGTCACCGAAATTATGTCAATTCTCTGATTGGCTGACTGCTAGTTAGAGGCCATGCCCAGAACAGTGGAAAACTCAGCCCGGTTAAACAGAGCCTCTCCTGTTGTATAGGTTGTAGGCGAGGCTCTACATAGGAGAATGACACAGAATACATAATGATTGACACACCCAATGAAGTGGTATGTCAATGAAGGTTAGACATCCAGGTATCCAAGATAGGCCAAATACAAATGTTGCAGTAACTCGAGGAACTGGACATGATTTTGAATACAGAGGGAGTAAAAGAGATTATAATGCTGTGATACAACATTTCCTACTTATCCCCAGTAAGCAATAGTGGTTACTTATTGAACTCATCATGCCATATTTGTGTCCCTCCAGTTTGCCCGTCAGTTCAGCCGCGGGGAGCCCATCACGTTTGACTGGGTGTGTCGCCTGATTGGTTGGCCCGTTGCCATGCCCAGGACCATCCGAGAGCTGATGTACCTGGAGTCCATACATGACGTCCTGGACGTGTACCTGTGGCTGAGGTAACAATGTACACAATTCTAAAGCCTGTACCTGGTCCAGCACCTGTAAAATTATTTAGGTACAGGTCTGGACCTTAACATCCGATGTATAAGGCTAGTGTAAAAGATGAATCCCAAATCAGTGATGACAATTTTGAAAATCTTGTAGTTAAATTAAGAAAACTTGAAAAAAAATTGTTCTGAGATTCAAATATGTATGTCCTCATACAAAGATGAATATATATAACTGAAAAAGACAGTTGACTACTAAATGTATAAATTAAAGTTCATCAAAGTTTTTAAGACACAGGTACAGAAACTTGTACCTAAACATGTGCACTACCAAAATTTTTAAATTTCTTTGACGTATGGGGAGGGGGATTTCAGAGATTTCTCAACAAGTTTCATACATTGTTTTTTTGTGTATGTTACGTCTCGTGATTTACTGGTTGTGTGAAACCAAGATTGTCACTACAGTAATAAACATTTCTAAAAATCCTTCTCTCTCTGTCCCCTAGCTACCGTTTCATGGACATGTTCCCAGACGGGGGACTCATCCGAATGATCCAGCGCGAACTGGACCTACTCATCCAGGAATCTGTGTACAGAATCACCAGACTCATCCGGCAGAGCGAATCACAGACGTCTAGCGGCACGTCCGTCAGCGAAGACGAGATTCCGCGTACGAGGAGGCCGAAGGGACACATGTCGGGGATCCCAAAATTCGACGAAATGGTGGAGGGTGTAAAGGTTTCGCCAGCAAAACACGGAGCAACAAAAACAATAGAGGGTGATTCGGAGACTGAAGAAAGGGGACATAAACATCGCTTGAGTGACAAACTTGTTCAGGATGGCGTGATTACGCAAAGTATGCTGGATAAGTTACGGAAAGAGTGGGAGAGACAGTCGGGCAGCGATGGCAATTTGAACAACAAAACAAGGAAAAAAAGAGGTCGAAAGAGCAAATATTAGAACCACAGCCAAGCTTATTAGTGTTTAATATGTTGTTTTTTTCTTCAGGTTTTCATAATTATAACTTTTATCACTGTGACAGACTTTGTACTAGCACCTACTTTTTCCTCCAGTAGTTAAAACATATAATAAAGATGTGCTTCTCAATCTCGTTTTTATGAGCAGACTGCATTAATTATATATCAATTAAATATGTACATGTACATAGCGCAAACAGGTTGCAATTTTGGCCATAATAGAACAAATGCATGCTGGATTTTGAACTAAAGAGCAGTGCACAACTGGAGGTTCTAGGTATGAAAACTTGGATCACTTTATGAGACCAAAAGATATCTGCCACTCAAAATCATGACATTTTCTGGAACAAAGAACATCTACAGTTCCCGACACAGTTGCCAATTGGAACACATTGTGCTAGACTGCGAAATTTTACCTTTCACTTCCCAAATATGGTTTTGTAAGATTATCTTACCATCAACTTGTATCAAGGGACTTTCTAGATGATGTTCATTATAAAAAAGTTCAGAAGTTCTAAAATATGTTGGTTTGTATTCATTATCACTAACTTACCGTTTTATGTTTCATTCCAATGTCAATGAGGGTCACACAGGTGTACGGTTAGATATGAGCGAGCACTGTGTGTCTTGTTCTTAGGGGAGACCGCGAAATTCTTTCATAGTTTTAGTAAGTTATTCAGCCCTTGTTTTATTTTAGATATCGCCCGACGTGACCTCGTCGACAACCTTAAGCTTGTGGGTGGAGGTGTCGATTGTTTTCTAGCCAGGATGCCTGAACCCAGCGGGCAATAGGGGTGGGGGTAGGGGTAAATTTTCCTTGGGGGTATGTTGGCCCTTGAGAAAAGGAGCTGGCCGGTGTAGACCCTGGACTGGTCCAGAGCCTTGACTTGCAAAAGTTACCATTTGTTCAGGTGTTAAGATCGCTCATAATAAATGTTAGTTATGAAACACCCTGGAACAAATCTTGCAGACTTAATTGCTCCAGGGTGTTGCAAGCGCCATGCAGGGTCATCAAGCAGTACAACACATACTTACACACCCAAGTATGATTTGCATACCAGTACTTGTTGCACAGGATTTTTGGTCTTGGGCGTGTTTGTCCATTTTGCCAGCAGCCAAGTCTAAGTGCATGTTGGGTTTACCTGTCGCGGAGAACGTGTCGACTTAATCTACCTTCTTTTGGGGTTCTTAGTATCGTTTGAAAAGTTTGTAAAATGAGTGCAGAGAAGGTGATCTATGGTCCTATCGGGCCTGGAACGCCTCCTAGCGGTGAGCGTGCCTGCGGTTCCCGGGTGAGTCTGCAGGGCGTGCTCGGCGTGGTCGCGGTCTTCACCGCCGCCGTGGCGCTAGCGCTGGTCCTGAACAATCATGGACAGCAGATGGCGAGGGATCACGAGAAGATCATGATCCTCGAGCAAGAGATCCAAAGCCTGAAGATGGCGGCAGAGCGAGATCTCGAAGAGGTTGCGACCTTCAAAATGAGGGCCGAAGAAGACCGTCGGGAAACACTGGTTCTGATGGAAAAAATCGCCATGTTGGAAGCACCGATCCACGATGTAAGTAGTTGATTCCGTACACAAGCTGCATAAGAAAAATTCATAGCCATCTCTGTAAATCTTTTCTGTTCAAATCAACTTAACTTAACAAAGCATGCTGGCTGTATTAATGTGGGGCTTCGCGACAACGCCCCCTTTTCTGTCAATCATAGAAAAGGTTGTGCTCCACTTTGAAATCGTCTGCGTAGTGTAAGAAAAACATATGGCTGTCGTATCTCTCTCTCTCTCACAGTGTTTGTTTGTGTGAGTGTGTATTAGATAAAAAGTGTCCCCCATGTAGAACTGTCCCCCGTAAAAAAGTGACCCCCCCTTAAACTTTTCCCCCGTGAAAATGTCCGCCCATGCAGAAATGTCCCCGCGAAAAAGTTCTCCCCCCTGCAGAAATGTCCCCCATGAAAAAGTGTCCCTCCGTGCAGAAATATCCCCCATGAAAAAGTATCCCCGTGTGCTTGTATGTGCGTCTGTGTCTGTGTGTATGTCTGTGTTTCTAGATACTTGTGGTCGGCAAAACTTGATGATAATTTGTATGTGCGTGCGTAGATTGTAGACCTTGTTGTGACTGAACCTGCGGTTTAACAGAATTATGGTCTCATTGATGTATTATTCCGAGTGTGTAGAAAGAGATCCGAGCCAAGCAATAAACGGCTGCATAGACGCGTGTTTTTAGCGTCGAGAAATTCCCTTTTAGCCAGCGGAACTGATCTCAACAGTTAGATTGGTGAAAGCTTGTTAACTTTTGTAACTGAAGAAATTAGCAGGTAAAGTTTTGCAGCCGCGCGCTAGGTTGGAGGTACACAGTCCTGGGTTCAGATTGGTGCGGTTGAACACTAACAGCAAAAAAGTGCCATTTTGGGGGATTGACTAATCGTAGTTTGTAATTGGTACCAAAAAAAAAAAGTGAGATATCAAACATGAAGGTACCGCTGCAGTGCCTTAGCAAGCTGCTAGGGGGCCAATTATCGAACTCCCCCTTTGTTTTCCCGACCCCTACCCACCCACCAAATATCAGCTGCATCCATCGAAGTCTTCTTGAGTTTTACTGTACATGGACAGCGGGGCAAACACACACACAAGGTGAAAACATAATCTTGGCCATTCTGGCAAAGGTAGCAAGCCGCTAGGGGCCCATACCTACACCACTTATTTTTTGCCCCAAGAGCTATTTACCACATAAAAATCATGACCACAGCATGGTCAGAACTCGAGATATCAAACCCAGAATTTCTGCTGCCGTACCGTAACAAGCCGCTAGGAAGCCCGAAATCTAATCATTTCCAGGTCTCATCAAGACCTACCCACATACCGAATATCAATACATGTAAAATCCATTTAGGCGCTCTCGAGGTGCTTTTCTACAAACAAACGCTACCGAAAATATAACCTTCTTGGCGAAGGTAATTAAAGAGAGATCCCCCCTCCCTCCACACACACACGCACGTGCACACACACGCACCAATGTCAATGAGGGGCGCACAGGTGTACGGTTAGATATAATGGAGCACTGTGTGTTTTCATCTTTGGTGAGACCGCGAAATTCTTTTATAGGTTGAGTAAGTTATTCAGCCCTTGTTTTATTTTAGATATCGCCCGACGTGACCTCGTCGATAACCTTAAGCTTGTGGGTGAAGGTGTCGATTGTTTTCTAGCCAGGATACCTGACCCCAGGGGTGGGGGTAAACTTCCCTTGGGGGTATGTTGGCCCTAGAGAAAAGGAGCTGGCCTGTGTAGACCCTGGACTGGGCCAGCTGCAGAGCCTTGACTTGTAAAAGTTACCATTTGTTCAGGTGTTAAGATCGCTCATGATTTATGTTAGATATAAAACACCCTGGAACAAATCTTGCAGACTTATTGCTCCAGGGTGTTGCAAGCGCCATGCAGGGTCATCAAGCAGTACAACACATACTTACACACCCAAGTATGATTTGCATACCAGTACTTGTTGCACAGGATTTTTGGTCTTGGGCGTGTTTGTCCATTTTGCCAGCAGCCAAGTCTAGGTGCATGTTGGGTTTACCTGTCGCGGAGAACGTGTACTACTTTGTGTTAGATTGAAAAAAAACTTCCTATCGAATCGTCAACCTCGCGTTAAGTACCGACAAGTCGTGTCTGACTGGGAAACACTTACTTGTGGCGTACCGCAAGGAACCAAGTTGGGTCCCCTTGTGTTTCTCGCGCTCATAAATGACGCGTCACCGGTGAGTGAAGACTCAGCCGAGACTTGGAAGTATGTTGATGACGTGTCTTTGTCGGAGGCAAGGCACGTTACACATGACTCCACGGTGCAAACTGACGTGGATAATCTCGTTTATTGGACAGAAGCCAACTACATGCAACTGAACCCCATCCAAGTGCATAGTACTGCTAATATGCTTTATGCGAAACCCTCCTCCCCCACATGTAGTGACTGGTAAGTCAACAACACTTGAAGAAGTTGAATTCGCGAAGATCCTAGGGGTGATCATACAAGCTAACCTTAAGTGGGACATCCACGTCAACATGATGGTCAGCAAAGGCAGCCGCAGGCTGTACCTGTTACGGGTATTAAAGAGACATGGTCTAAACTCTAGTGACTTGACATCAGTGTTCTGTGGATTTATACGACCAATCTTAGATAGAATACTTGTGCCCAGTCTAGGGCCATAGAGAACGTACAAAAAAGAGCTTGCCGCATAATTCTTGGTTCCACCTTTGCTAGTTACGAAATGGCTCTAGCTATAGACCAATTGTCTTTTCCGTCTCTGTGCAACAGACGACACGAACTCTGTACAAAGTTTGGTACCTCTTTCCTGAGCTCTTCGTCTTTCTCAAAATGGCTACCGCCAAACCGTGTGAGCCTACATGGCAGAAACCTCAGGTCCAAACACCAGCAGATAACACAATTCCACTGTAGAACTGCTAGGTATAGGAAGAATATACTACCTTACCTTGTCGACTTGCTCAACAGTTCAAAGTGCTAGAGGTATGAATAAGTTTTGAATGTATACACAGTTATTTTAAAAGGAATTATTGTTATGTTTTATAATGTTTTGAATCCTGCACTTCTATTGCTTCTCATTTTAATGGTAACGTGTGTAAAGCATACTGCAATTCAGCCGAAAGAAATAGAGGCTGCCATTGTATGCTATTGTATGTCGCATGACGCGAAATAAACCATTCATATATATACATAACTCTAGAACCTCTTTGTTGGGGACCGTACGGCGTTTAGTGAGGGGGGAGGGCCGGTCGCCAGAGGGTCGGGTCAAAAAATTTTTGCTAGGCCCTTCCCCCAGGTAATTTTTTTTTTTGCTAGGCCCTCCCCCTGGCAAAATATTTTTTTGCTAGGCCCTCCCCCCTCCTATCAACTTTGAAAAAATATTCAAGACGCCAATAAAACATGCGCTCCCATTTGGAAATGTGCTTTGCGTCCTACTTTTTCATGATTTTCATCGCAAAGCAGATCTCTCGCCCCTAGTAAAAAAAGGAAAACAGAATGGCTCAAACTATTTGCTTAATAATAGAATAATCTAAACACGCTCAGTTTCATTATAGGACCATTGCAATATGTGACATTTGCAACTGAGAAAGAGAAGAATATTGATAGATATGTACTATGCAAAATAAAGACTTATTAAGTCTTAAAAGTTGCATGATTATTGAGAAAATGCTATAATGTCATTGTGGTAGATGACGGGATCTTCCATCTTGTACCATTTGGAAGTTATGTACAGGTGAACGTTAGCATCATTGAACATTGATTATGCAAATGAGGACCTCATTTGCATGAATTATGAGAACTGCAATGAATGTCTTCTTTCTTACCGTAGATTATGAACATCTGTTATTTTGGGGCAGGAAATGATCAACTAAAATAATCCATGCAAATGAGGACCTTATTTGCATAATTCATGACAAACATAGCTGATACACCAGTCGTAAAGGTTAAGATCATTTGGCGAAGGTATGGGGTCGTGGAACTCTAGATGTCATATATGACGCTATGTCCCTGTGGCACGTGTTCCCTCCCAGACCGGTTCTGTGCAGAGCCCGGAGGCAGCAGTCCCTGGTGACGACACTGCTACTGACTCTGTGAACAAGCGTCAGAAGAGGTCTTTGTCCAACTTGGACGACATTCTGACCAAGATTTCAGGTACGCTCATCTAGGACAGACGTTTGTTGATTTGTTTATGATAATAGTAATGATAAAATAATGAAAGGTTTATTCAATCAACCATAATACAACGAACATTAGCTCAACATCACTAGAATCTTGTCATTTTATCCATATTGTTACTACCTCTCAAACACCAGTAAATAAACTTATAATGGATGAATATAAAGAATAGAACTGCCTAGATTCACGAGACTAGCGCCTGCCTCCACGCCACCACAAACATATTAAGGCTTCAGGGGTGGCTAAATTGGCATTTTGACTTTCCATTGTTTTCTCATTAATGAATTTTAAAAGAAAGAATGGGACTGTAACGAATATTGATAGATGGGCATGAAATGATTCTAAATCTGATTTTTGGGGCTATATGGATGACGTCATCAGGTTTTATTGCCCCTAATATTATTTTTTCTATGAGAAAATACAGCACTTTGGTACATACCACTGCAATTAAACTATGGTTTTCGTGTGTATAATGACGAAGGCTACAAACTCACCTTTGCGCCAATTGATATTAGAACATAATTGTATTCATCTAATTTTAAAAAAATCATTTTCTAATAATTACAGATCATTAGTAGATATGAAAATGAATACCGGCAAAATCAGCAATGCGTAAGTTTTGCTAGAATAACTGTTAAAGAGTCATGTAGAGAATCGGACTGTTCTTGAAAATTTTTGTTCCTTAAGTCCCATTTTCTTGCTCTCCAATAGAATTGCGAAACGGACTTCCCACCGGATCCCAGGTATGGAAAAAATCAGCGATTATCCATGAGCGAAATCATCTTGATTTGTATTCAGAAATGGTCTCAGCACTTTGTACGAGTCTTCTATGTGGCCTTTTTCTTTCTTTCTCTTTAACACCTTTATTTCCAGTTTCAAATACCTACATAGTACATACATATTTCAGTCGTTAGCACATCAGTACTGTGTAATGTAAACTGTCAACAATAGAGTTCGCACAAGATTTGGAAAATTCGTGTGATGTTGTCATGTTTAAGAACTATGGGATTATCTTACTGTTTATCTGTTTTCAGACCCTTAGAAATTCAAAGAAGTAAATATATAATTATCAGTTTGTTTTGCTTGTATATGTCTTGACAATACGGTATTAGGTACATGCAATTACATCCATTCCGCTAGAGGGCGCAGCTACACGAGAGGCTAGCCATTTGTGGGGGTATGAATGGGGGGGATCTCGGTAGCCTGACGTGATAGCCAGGCCAGGTAGATAGGCCAGGTAGGCAGGCAAACCCGATTATCCTTATGTTTGATCTAAGACAGAAAAATTACGTATTTAGCTAGAGACATAATTGAGACATACAATGTTCCAATAGGCTTGTGGCCTTTATATCTGAAAGCTCACTTGAATTATATTGGTTTAAACATGTTGGAATCATCTATTGAAACGTCATTTATTTCGCTAGGGTGCGCCTGGCGAGAAACGACATGTGGCAACCACAGGTAAATAGATATAGCCTCTACCAGGCTTCGTAGATCGGTGGTCTAATTGTAGAAATTGGACAAATAGCACTAGGGGAGTCAGCCGGCCAGAACAATCATTACCTCCTACTCCGTAGGTCGCAAGATGTTCCCTAGCCGGCTGTACTCCTCTATTCGTTCCATTTCTATGGTTTTCCCAGCGACCTATGGAGTCTGGTAGAGACTAGAATAAATACACTGTTCCATTGAGTACTTTATATTTAACTCTAGGTACTGGCAAACTACTTGTTAGGTTGGATTTCTGTCCTACCTGCAAGTGAACAACAATTACTGATAGTGAATTCTATGTAATGGCTAATGCAAACTTTGCTGTCCAGGGCTGCAACTGACCCCTCCCCGCTAGGGGGTGAGCCGATATTGAGAGGGCCGCTGTAAGCCAGATCAGGCTGATGATAGTGTATAAACATAGAGTAACTCGTGAAGCATTTAAGTGAAACAGACAATGGAGATTAAAGTACGTTGCTATAGCAAGTCTATGATAGACACGTGCACCCGTCTATAAAAAATGCAAATATTTGACGGACATTCAGACATAGCCTGGAATCCAGCCGTATCATAGGGCTAGATTCCAGGCTAATGCAACCACTCTCTTATTGGTCAAAGCGGTGATTGCCGTTCTCTCATTGGTTGAATTGCTAATTGTGTCAAAATCCTGCTATAATGCATTTGGATGTATTTCGTCCACCACGCCGCAGAATTCACGACACAAGTTATGAAATGCATGTACAACTCACTAATAATTAGCACAGTTGTTTAGAATTTTATGTCCAAACTAACGTTACCAAAAAGGCTACTTTAAGGACCAAAATCAACCTGTTGTGTTTCACTCCCGACACAGGAGGCCTTTACATCCGTTGGGGAAGGAACCGCTGTCCTGCGAGCGCTACTACTGTCTACAGTGGTAAGATGTTTATGCTTATCTTCAAGAATGAACGAATAACTCTTGAAGCCACTGTGATAAGTATAGAATACAACACGGTGTATTCCGTATCACCCGAGGTACCAGCCCGACCCAAGGGGGCTGGAAACTGAGCGAAAACAATATTGGTCATTATGTTCATAAAGGTAACATAATGAGGGGTTGGCGATTCGTCATGATTTTTCGGTATGTAGATAGCTTATCTAGCGTTATAGATAATTTGATTGAATAACGATGTGGACGTCTGTCCTCCCCAGGTGTTGCAGGCGGTACTTGGTACGCGCAGACCGGCGGTGGGACCAACTACCTGTGTCTACCGAAGAACCCGCAGTGGGGAAAATACCAAGACGGGTTCCAAGGAGGCACGGCGTGGATGTACGGCGCTGAGTACCAGATTGAGGCCGACGTCCCGTTCGGAGACCGGTCCATGAACGACCAGAACGTGGTGTGTTCCGTCTGCCACACCGACCACAACAGCGTGCTGATGATCCCCGCCCGCAAAACCTGCCCCGCCGGCTGGTACCCCGAGTACGACGGGTACCTGATGGCAAACTACCGCTACCACGCCGGCTCCAAGGAGTTCGTCTGCATGGATAAGCAACCTCAAGCGGCACATAGTGGCCACACCAACCAGAACGGAGCGCTCTTCTACCCCACGGAAGCCTACTGTGGGTCCCTGCCGTGCCCTCCCTACGTGCAGGGGAGGGAGCTCACTTGCGTGGTCTGCGTCAAGTAAAACCGAGTCTAAAAAGCTTTCGTTTCACTGCATGTTTTCCTTTGACCTCCTTCACACGAGAAGCGGAATCAGCAGGAATGCCGTCAGAATGGCTATTCTTTGTATATTCATGGGTATTCGTATAGTGCATTCTAGAAATTCTCACTGCATGCGTTCCAGATATTTCTGCCCATTCTTGGCCATGGGGCCGTCCCGAATGTTTTTGTCATGCTCAAAAGTTTCGAGGTGCATTTGAAGTGGAGACATATCGAACATTCAAAGTGTATTCTAACTGCTGCATGACAGTATTCTACGGCATTCCAACATTATTCGAAACATTCTGATCTCATTCGATGGAGAACCGAAACGGCAAGCAAGCCAATTCAAATCCTGCCAGAATGTGGCCAAAAGAATATCTGGAATGCACTTAGAATGTCTAGAATGCACTACAAATACCCAGGAATAGAATAGTTATTCTGACGGCATTTCGGCTCATTCCTTCTCATGTGAAGGGGATATAAGGTCCGTTTGGAATTCCCACCCGAATGTGGCGCAAATTTTTCATTCAAGGTGGTTCTGCTTGATTCCTGCTAGTTCGGGTTCAGTGTGAAGGCCCTATAGCCTGGTTCACAAGTGCGTATATATTCAAGTTTGCATGAGGTCCGTATATAATTCTTAGCCTCTACCAGTCTCCACATGTCGCTGGAAAATAGTAGAAATTGGACAAATATAAACACATAACATGGCAGAGGAGTTAGCTGGCCGAGGTGTGTGGTTTGCGACCAGCTAACTTCGCTGGCATGTTATCTGGCTGTATTTGTCCAATTTCTATTATTTTTCTGGTAACCTGAGGTGCCTGACAGAGGCTAAGACTTCCATACGGACCTCAAACGGACTTGAATATATACGCACGTGTGAACCCACCTTATCACACTAGAGGCTGCGACCGCTCTGCAACCACTGAGCGACCAAAGATTTCACAAATCGCTCAACGAATTTCACAAAGAACGATTTTTTTCTTCACTTTTTGGTGTGTTCTGTTGTCTTTCAAGTCATATTTTACATATGACATCATATTCCAATATACATGTATGTAAAATCAAGGGGCACATGAATCCAATTTTGGTCGCTGAACGGTTGCTCAACGATCGCCGTCTAGAGGAAAGGGCGCCTCAGTTTCCATAACGATAACTGTTCATCAATATTTGAAACAGCATACCAATACCCATCACCACATTACATTCACAAAACCGTTAAGGTCTCATTCATGCATTACTCCGAGTGGGCTAAAATAGATCCGACCCCAAAAAATAAACGGCTGTACGGACGTGTGTTTTTAGCGGTGAGAAATTCCCCTTAAGTCAGTCCAACTGATCTCAAACGTTAGGTGAAAGTTTGCTTGTAACTGAAGAAATTAGCAGTTTGGCAACCGCGCGCAATGTCGGAGGTACACAGTCCTAGGTTCTGAGTGGTGCGGTTGCACACGAACAGCGAAAAAGTGCCTCTTTCGGGGAGTGACAAAGTGTAGTTTGTAATTGCTATAAACAAAGAACGTATGTTTATTGGTCATTGGCAATTTTTTCTCACGATCTGGGGAAAAAAGTGTACTCAATAAAGAATTAATAATATGGGGAGGTTTCCTGTAGCTTCATCATGAACGCGCATGTAAAACACGTATTATATCATAGAAGTCTATGGGAAGAAAAAACGCATCAATGAGACCTTAAGCGAATCTAAAAAAGGAAAAGAATCATGTGAAACGAAAGCCTTACTTGAAATTTCTTTCTATAGCCCTTTGTTTAGCTTTAGTTCCTTTACGCGATGCTTTAAGGCCCCTTCACACGAGAGCAAGAATGAGCCGGAATGCCGTCAGAATGAAAATTATTTTCTATTCCTGGGGATTCGTAGTGCATTCTAGAAATTCTAACTGCATTCCAGATATTTGTGCCCATTCTTTTGGCTGGTTCGAAAGTTTTTGACATGTTAAAAACTTTCAGGGTGCATTTGAAGTGAAAAAATTTCTAACGACATTCAATGTGTATTCTAAATGTATTCTAACTATTCTAACTGCAGTATGACTGCATTCTACGGCATTCCAACATTATTCGAAACATTCTTATCTCCTTTCGATAACAAGCCACCTGAATGTGGCACGAATTTTGCAAATACTTCATTCCGGCTGGTTCTGCTTGATTCCTGCTAATTCGGTTTCAATGTGAAGGCCCTATAACTTTGACAAGTCGAACGCCGCCTACATGTCACACGAAGTTTAATCGGTGTATTAAGGGATAGAGGGATTCAGTTTTATTAGTTTCTTATATTACATGATAACTTTATTGCGCAACAATTGTACAAGGTACAAAGTATGGCATCTACTAATACATAACTACAGTTCTATAAGGCTAATCTAAGTAATACAAGGGTGCATAGTATGGGATGAAAATGGTATTTTACAATCATTGGAGGGATTTCTAGCGTCCAGACATTCTTTAATATAGTTTCCTATGTATACCATACAGGGGTTGTCACATGTCATAATGTATTCAAATTTACTATCTAAGTCCATTGAGGTAAATCCCGGTATGTAAGTTCGCAAGTTAAAGCTTTTATAACCGTCTCGAAAGAAGAGTATTTTAGTTATTGCTGTTCTCTATAAAACTACTTGTTCTTTGCAAAGGTGTAGAATTCCTGTTGATGATTTTGGTGACTTCAAATAAAATTTGGCATTAAGGTTAACAACGTGTCAGAGTTTTGCTTCATTAAAAGGGAATATACAGCCGGTATTACATACAGTCAAACCTGTAATTAGCGGCCACCTTTCCATAACAACCACCTGGCCATTGCGGCCACTTTTTGTCGGTCCCTTGGATTTTTCCCATTGACCTAAGCATTAAGAAATAGTCTATAGCGGCCACCTGTCCGACGCGGCCACGGCCACACGATTTCCAATGTCGTAGATACAGATACACTGCCTATTGCGACCATACAGGGGCCGTAGGTCAACCATTTGTTTGATATTGTAGTTTGCCAGAGGATTTGGAGTTCCCGACAGAATCATTTTGCCAGTAGCGGAAGATACGCGTACTTGAACGTTATATAGCGCAAGTCGTTTGTCGGCGAATTTACCAACATTTCGCATGACAATAATCAATATCAATCAGTAGATTGGACTTTGATAGGGTCTGTTGAATTTTGAGACAATGTTACTGGGTGAGAAAGATTAGTGAGTACTGAAATCATGTGTAACTTATTGCCCGTGGTCAATTGATCAGCATTTTCTCATAGTGGCCACCTGTCTATAGTGACCATATTTCTCCAGTCCCTTGATTGGCCGATATAGACAGGCTTGATTGTATTCCATGGTTAAGCACCACTGTGCCATGTAACCATTGACAGAAGGTAACTTTTGTGCCGTTGAATCTTAGCTTGAAAGTTCGCTCAAAAATCAAAACATGGCTTGAGCACTGACGTCTTGATATCGGCGTTGCCTGGGATGTCTGAAACAATTGATTTTTTTAGACTAGCCTAGCCTCCTTCACCGGCGTCTCTAGGGCCTTGGCGAAATGAAATTTTTTTTTGGGTTAGGTGTGTGTGTGTTTTTGTGGGGGGGGGGGGGGGGGTGAACGTCGATTCGCGATTTTTATCCGGGAATACGACGGCAAAGGAAAATATGTCGGGAAAGGAAAAAAACGCCGGGAGAGGAATCTAAACGGCCTGTACCGGCCCTAGGGACAAATCGACGCATTTTTGCCATCATTTTAGGTATGCAGGTAGCTTAGGCTAACATGTTCATAATTATATACATGTTATGCAAATGAGGACTTGACTTGCATAATTAACGAGGGAATTGTATAATCACATTTCAATAATGCAACACATGTAAATAGATGTAACACAGATACCAAATATGCAAATGTGAACTAATTTGCATAATATATGCAAAAATTGCAAAATCGCTTAATGGGAATCTGATACTTGTGACATGTGCACGTTAGTCACATGTGCACGTCAATGATAACCATCACCATGAAAAAATTATGTAAATGTGCAAGTCACGTCGATGAAGGTTAGACGATAAATGTGTAAGTCATTTGCATAAAATTTACAAAAGCTCTGAATATTTCATGGATGTATGACAGGGCTCGAAATACCACCTGCATATGCAGGTAAAATTGGAGCTGTGCAGGTATTTCCGGTGTCTACCTGCACTGGTCCATGTACTGGGTTTTATACATCAATGTAGGTGTATATGGATTGTTATTAGCTGCATTGACTGTTACCGCCTACAGAGTATAAAAGAAAAAACAGCAATGGTTCCTGAACGATTTTAGTATGATCCTTACTTCCTAAATTTAGAGTGGTGTAGGTAAAATTTGCCTGGTGCAGGTAATTTTCAATGTTACCTGCACCAGTGCAGGTATGCAGAAAAAAACTATTTCGAGTCCTGTATGAGGCAAACTGTGCGCCATTGTGATATTATCTCCCCCTTTTATACCCTTGCCCTCATTAGCATACGTGCTCCTTTGCATAACTCCTCTGATGATCATCCAAAATTGAGTTAATTGACCAACTGTCTGTGCCGCACAGGGGCAGGTGTATCGCTGTGAATAGTACCCAACCTGCTAACAGTGTCCAATTGCTCTGGTGCCATTTTGTTGTAATTTGATGCTGTTGGCCGGTTGGATACTGTTCTGACTCCTGGGTACTGTCTTACCACCAATGCATGTAGATCTACTTGGAGATAAGGCTTTCCTTATGGTAGTCTGTGAGGCAACGTATATAGCTTTTCTGAACAGAACAAAATTTGAGTTTTAACACAAGGAAAAAGCTTGTGCTTTCATTGGTTGTTTTTTTTTACACCCGAACAAGGTATGGCAAGTCAAATCACGCAAATACCTCAATCTTAAATTTTTAAATACGACTTTGATAATAAGACAAATTGCATGAAAATATGGACTTGTTGCAAAACAACAGAGCACGACACATTGAAAATTTTATACATTTTAATTTATGTATCACTGCAAGATTCACAAATGAAAAAAGGGAAGATCTACATGGAGAATGAAAAGGCATTGGGGAGAAAAGGGAACAACAGCTCTTGTTCTTAAGTTACTCCTAATGTGTACGAACTTTTACCACTAAGTTTACCATATTACCATGTAGTACAAAAAAGGACAGTCTATATTTCCCTTTCCCAAGAAAAGGCTCTCTCTTCTCTCTACCTTACAACTTTGCCTGCATGATTTTTAACTGAAAACAAAAGGATCCTTTGTGCTAAGAGAAGAAACTTTCCCGTGCAGAACTAGTCGTAAGGACTTGCTATCATCATTATTCGGTGCATGTGTGTATATAAGAACAGTGGATTGAAATGGCTTTCTCATTGACTGAAGAGCTGTCTCAAAAAATACATCTACAAGGATTGGGTCTGGAAATTTCACAACTAGTGCTTATTGTACAGCCTCACTGTACAACATGGGACTAACAACAGACAACATACACAATCACATACAGCAATACTTGAGGCAACAAAATGTCCTTAATTATCATATATGCAAAGTGGGTGACCCATCCGGGCGGTGATTCGTTGTTGGCTAGGACGGACGGACGCGGCCTCCTGGTACCATTTTTCACTTATTTGTTTATTAAAGTACTCCCAACACCATCCTCCGCAGGGTTTAAAACATATACATACTTTGCTGACAGTAGTATCAGAAAAATAACAAGGCTTATACATATTTACAGTTGTCTACTTATTAAGCGCCGACATCCGTCCGTCCTAGTCAGTACAGCAAATCACCGCCAGGGGGCCACGTTGAGTTTCGCATGTCAGTAAGTAGGTTTTCCATTTATACAAGTCAAGAGTTTATAACAACAGTGTTTTTTTCTTTAAGTATTCTTGTGTAGCCAAGGTGTCTTCTCTCTCTCTCTCTGTCGTGTTTTCTTCCTTCAGTCCCAGATAGGTTTTTTTTTTTCATGGAACACTGCAATAATGTCTCTACTACTCTCCTGCACACACGGGGAAACCAAGTCTACATCTCTCAGTCTCCCCCTAGTCGAAACAACCATCTTCATTCACATCAGGAATCATGTGTTTTTTCCTCACTCCTGCACTGAATGTCACCTCAGCGTCCTGTAGGAAAGGGAGAGAAAAAAAGGAAATTTTTGGGCTACAAAGCATAATGTCTGAATTATACAATTCAGGCTAACTTGTGAAGTGATAAGGAAACTCACTCACTCAGTATCCGGTTTAACTTCTGTTGTTCCCCATCCCATGGGGGTTAGACGTCATTTATAAGTCTACACATCAGAGAAAATACATCATTTATAAGTCTATGTAACAGTGCTGCATTCATATGGTGTTGCTTTTAGCAAAAATTGATGGCATATAGAGCATTTTCATGTGATGCCATGGTCCAACATGGACGGAAGTGGATGTAGATTTTACGCATTTCAATAAATCATAGTTCAAGCCATTGGAGACAAGACTTATGTCTCCACAAGCTTAAAAATGTTCCGGTCATTACGGGCAGGGATTTGGCTTTAGCCAGTTGTCTTAGGTAAAATGCAATATTTCCAAGCTGTTCAAAGCTACATAATTATGCAACTACATTTCTGTCTGATTTCAGGTCCTTTTCCAATATTGTCTGGAAAATATCCTCAAATAAAATATGCACCCACAGAAAGACTTGTGACAACTTTTTGATTTTGAAAAGTCTGAAAAGGATGTACAACAATAAAGACAGAATGGCAAAGTTGTTCCGTTTACTTTTGATCTTGCTCTCAATGTGTATTTGTGGAACTTTGGAAAGGACATCTTTTGGTTTTGACAATATTTTGTGTACTGAAAAGGATGTACACTAATAAAGACAGTATGGTTAAGTTCTTCCACATTTGATTTACCTTTACTTTTGGTCTTGCTTTTGGTGTGTTTGGTGGGTGTGGGTGCAAAGATTTACCTTTACTTTTGGTCTTGCTCTCGGTGTGTTTGGTGGGTGTGGGTGCGATGGGGGCCTGCCCTGCGCTCCCCGCCTGCGCGGCCGCCTTCTGCTTCAGCATGGTCCAGTCAAACGTGTAGTCGTACTGGTGGTTCAGGGTGCGGAACAGGATCCGGAACAGCTGGCGCAGGTACATGTAGTCTGGTGCCTCCTCGAACCGCAGCCCCCGGCAATAGTTCAGGTACATCGCAAACTCCGCTGGGAAGCCCTGCAGGACATATGCAAATATCCTGTCAGGCGAGCTCCTGAGGTGTCGCCAAAAATTAACAAACATTCCCTATGGAGGTATGATAATTTCTATGCCCTGTAGGACAAGTTAAGTTTTAGATATCCTATAAGGCTCACTCCTGTGGTGTCGCCAAAATTTAACAAACATTCCTATGCCATAGGTTTCACTGTGTTCAAATAGTTCCTCCTGACTTCTAGACTAAAAAGTCCACAAATGCCGACATTATATGGAAAATTTGATGCCAAACTGACTGTCAAGAATTTGTTAAGAATTGCATATAAAATAGTGAAAATTTGTGGCCTTTTTGGGTACTATTTCCATGGGTGACAAGCAAAATGCAATTTGTTTTTTTATTCCTCGTAAAGAAAACTGAAAAAAATCACATCTCCAAAAAACATGGGCAAGAATGTCTCTGGTACGTTTTCTTAGATGTCCACAAGCTGACCAGAGATGTTGACCACAGAACGTCGTGTTGTTGACATTTTGGTGGACAGTTACAACTGACCGCTGTTGTAACGTTAGTACGCTCAACTACGGATAGCAAGCAGAGTTCCCACCTCCCCCTCCAAGTGGTGAGAAGAGACTATAGACTACCCACCTTACATAGAGCTTCGAGTGGAGTGGTCATTTTCTTCACATGGAAAGCCATGGACAGACAAGGTTGTGGTTCAGACATCATCCAACACTACAGGTTTCTACAGACATTACGAAATGGCACGTGGAACGGATTCTATCGCTTACCTTACATAGGACCTCCACTGGCGTCGACATTTTCTTCTCGCTAATTTTCTCGTACTTCTGCTTTTTGGTCGCGGCCTGTGTAGAAACGAGGGATAATTGCGAAGACGTTATTTGCATGTTTCCCTGAACACCAATTGGGTACATTAGATTGAATGTAATAGCCTGCAGTTAATAAGCACTTCAAAGTGGGGCCACCTTACACAATACAGAAACATAAAGGCTGTTATATGCAGACACACACATATACGAGTCTTGTTTTTAAATGCTTATTTCTTTACCTATCATGCGTGAAACTTAAATGTAGGTTAGAAGAAAGGCCTTTGGTAAACTTGACTTGTTAATATTGTATGAATGGGCAAAACTAAAGCAACAAACTGACTAGAAGTGTCAAACAGATTAGGCATAATTCTTAAACTAGATATTACTTTCGGTTGTCGTTGTGTGTGTCTAGGTTTGCAAATCAGAATACATGCCTCAAATTATTTGCAGAATGCAAGATTTGAGAGGAAAACCAAAACCAATAACAACATATAACGATACTTAAAACGCTTGAAAAATAAAGTTGTTGTCATAAGACCCCACGTTATTGTAGTGTACTGGGAATTATCTTTATCACATTATGTCAAAATACACGGGGAAAAGGGGTCGGGAAGTTGCGTAACTTTATTTTGGTCTTGTCACTATGGGAAGAACATATCAACTGCACATCTACATACCTTCGATGCCCTCTAAGTTACTCACAGTACCCTAGAGACATTAAGGATTTAAAGATTGAGTGTACGGGAATTCTGCCCATGTTTGTCTATCGTTACATTTCATTTGTAAAATGAACAAAGTCTGAGTTTTAAATTGCTTCTGTATTTCAGAAAGTTAACTAGATAAACCAGAGCCAGAAATACTGGGTCAGGGCTTTAGCCAACTCAAAATTTTTTTCCGTCAGCCAATTACAATCTTCGCGAAAACCGCGAAAATTAATTAGAAGGACTGAAGTGAAACCTTGAAAAACGGGTTTTAATGAGATTATCGTATGCAAAAGGGCGCCGACACACATTGTCAACAATCATAACAATAGCAAAACAAACAGTGTGAGGCTTTTACGGCGTCCCCAAGCCGCATGAAACTTCCACCAAGAATTTTTGTCCGTCAAGGTTGACGGATTGGTTTTAAATTCTTTCCGTCAGACGCAGCAAATTTCCGTCAATTGACGGAAAAACGGACGCTGGCTAGAGCCCTGTACTGGGTGCAAGTAAAATTGGAGCAGTACGCCTACTTTTTGGCTGTCCATACACCTACGATATTTGTGTATGTTTACGTACATAAAGGTATCATTTTACAAGAGTAATCTGTGCACATACAGCATTTTCCTGACCTTTGTGGTGTCAAACATTTTTAAATTTTGAAGTGAGCTATAGAATTTCCAATTCAAGTTCTGAAGAGAGGGAGTAAGGTGTTAGCTTTGTGACAAGTTGTGCACCCTATGATATTCTCGGAAGCAACATACTTGTCTACAAGTTCAATAAAGTAAGAAAAAATAATGGGCAGACACTCAAAGCAGACTCAACCTTTAAGAACTGTATAATATGTAAAGATGAAGGTGTCACATCAAGACAAGCGGCATACACAACTCATCTGGGGAAATTTCAACCATCATTGGAGACATAGCTTAGGGGAAAGGGGGGCTAGAGTTACAGAATGGAACGAGAAAGGGGCAACTGATCGCACAAAGAGATAAAAATGAGAAACAATGAATGCACACTGCTTCACTGAAGGAAAACTGAAGACTCTCTGTCTCTTGTGGCCGAGTTACCCCCAGGATATGGGTCAACTGACTTTGAAGACCCACCAAAAAAGGAGATAGGGTGAATGCCAGACACAAAAGCTTGAATTCTTTTGTAGATAAACATATATTTTTAAACAGACTAGCTCTTAAATATGTATGGCTATGTTTACAGTAGGGAGAATTTGTGTTATACTGACAAAAAAGGAGTGATAGCTGGGGTAATGCCAGACAACTGTTTTGAAGATATATACAGACTTACTATTTTACATGATGACTATGTTGAAAGTAGGGAGATTTGTGTTGCAGGAGGTAAGGCATACCTTATATTACTGTATACAGGGATTTCATTTTACGCAACCCACCCCCTTCAAACATTTCAGGTTTTGTTTGTTTTACCTAACCAGAGGATACATATAGCCTTCAATTAGCATATTTCAATGTGGCCCATAGTTGAACACACAGACCACTAACAGCAGACTACTCTAGCCCCCTGCTATAGTGACTGCAAAAAGTTGTGTGGGCCAGGGCTACAGGAACAGAGATGGGCGTAGTGATGCACCATCTGGTGCGAGAAGGACTTAAACTTAACTAAGGCTTAGCAAAACTTTAAGGAAATGGAATAATGCGATAAAGACAATAGGGAAACCATAGTAAATGTTAAAATGGGTAGGGACTTAATATTTTCGTGTAACGCAGGGAAACATAATGTTTTATAGTAAACTCTGTGCAGTCAAAGCAACATGCACAAACCCATCATATACAGTCACACTACTAAGAACTACTGTAACAGTTATGCAAAGGCTGGTACACCCTTTAGGATGAATGCTCCATTAAAAAGCTTACTATACATTTTTCGTTTCTATCTAAAAACAATATGCCGAACATAGGAATTTAGCTGTTCACCTCCCTATTAAATCATTGGCAAAACCTCTGAAGTAAGGCTGACTTGGCAAATTTGACCATTTAAAATGTTCGCCACGCATACATTTTTTTGGCTGTACATCGTAGGTAGTTCCCTAAATGATTCTTTTCTGATATTGACATTTGAACATTGTTGGTCATATGCAACATGGGCAAGAAAAGTTATATCATGTAGCAGTTACAAGAAATTTGAAATTGGAAAAAAACTTATAAAAGTTGATTTTAACTAACGAGTTAAAAAAATTCAGGGCCCGACCGTGCCCCCAAAATAGTCTGGTAACTGCATGGTGTCCAAAAGGGCCCACTCAAGTAAGCACCAAAAAACAGCCTATTTACTACACCGAGGGTCCCCTTTCCAACTGGGGACTGTACTATAAGTGGGGGTTTCGTTTGGAGCATATCTACCATCCGACCAGCCGTACCAACCAGAGGGGAGAAGACAGCTAGTACAAGTACGCACAGCGCCTACCTTCAGGCCCTGCCATGGGAGGCTCGACCTGTTGAAGTACATAAGCACATAGCCCAGGGACTCCATGTCGTCTCGCCGACTGGGAGGGGAGGGAACAACAAAAACAAACGTCGATGAGGGTTAGACATCCAGATAAAGAATAGTTACAGATGAATCAGTTTCAAATACTGGATAACAATCTGGGTTTTCTTCCGAATGCTCAAGCACAGCAAGATACATTTTGAGTAATTTGTGTATGTAAAAATCGAAGGCCCCTATGACACAATACGTCTGCACTTATCTGAACATGTATGTTTCCATGAATTGTTTCCAAGTTAGGGGCTATCACATTTGACAAATCACCCACAAAGCATCTTGCTGAGCATGCCCAGTTGAATTTGTGAAATGACTTATGCTGCTTTCAAACTACATGTGTGAAACTGGTTGGCCAGTTGTAATGCAGGTGAGCAAATGAACAAGATTTTGTGTTTACTACTGATCACAAGGTAAACAAGGCCCCTTCCTTTTCTTTTTTTAGTACAACAGCAATGAATTTTCCATGCTACAATGTACTTACATGTTACACTTAGAACATCTAAAAAACATTGACAATTTCATTGTAATCCTGCCATGCTATAATTAGTTTGTAACCACTTACATAAGTGATAGAATTCTGCCAAACAATGAACCCCAAAGTTCCTACTCAGATATTCGAGCATTGGGTGTTTCAGACAGAAGTACCCCACTCACCTCTGCTCTATTCCGAGATGTGCATTGATACTGGCGTATCGGGCCGTGCCAGTCAAGTTCTTGTCCTCCCGGTACGGTATGTGCTGTCGTGTTTTGCTATCTCTGTACTTCTTTGCAAGGCCAAAATCTATCAGGAAAACCTGGAACAACGGGGCAAGGTATTACAAACAGGCAGATGTATTCAGTGCAAGAAATAGAAGAAGCATCAAAAGTGACAAAGAGAACATGATAAAATGATCAAGAAGTATTTGAACAACTCATAAACAAAATAAAAAAAGTCAGAAAGACAGTCAGGTGTTCTATGTGTCCGTGTGTCTAAATGAAATGTCTGATAACACACATTTCTCACACGGTGGCCATGATAGATCTTAGACGAGTTCAATGAGGCAAACAAAAGACTGTCCATCATAATTGGCAGTTCAACCAATGAAAGCATAATTTCTCATACCAATTAGAGAATAGCTGCATGTCCGTCAAATATTTGCATTATTATGTTGTCATTTTGCATCTCTTAAGGGACAATGGGATCAGTCTTTGCTACTCTTAATTGGTATATCTGTTTTTATTATTTGATCTTATATTGTGAACATTTGTGTGGTTTGAGGGAAATCTAAATTGGGGCTGATTTTAGAAACAAGTTTTGTCTGTTTGCCTCATTGATCTCGTCTTCGATTTATCATGTCCGCCACCCGAGAAAGTAATATTTCGCGGGATGATTTTTGTTATGTAAATGTTTGCCCCGTATCTGTCTGCAGTGATTTCTCTCAACTGACTGCAGTCATCAGAGGGCATGCAAGGAGGCGCTGCTCTTGGGAAGCCACAGTGCCAACGCAAACATGTCTGGGTTTGGCTAGGTATCTGACCTCCCCACAATTCTGTAACGTTACATCTTGGGCTTGTATTACTTATATCTGACCTTGAGATGGCATAGACATGTGTATCTAAGAATACTGTAAATAAATCTAATTTCGTCTTAGTCTTATTTTGCCTATTTTGGTAGGAGGGAAAAAGAAGCTTTGAATTTTACAGATGAAATTCTGTAGTGTAGTATTAATTGGAAATGCATATTTTGAAATGTCATTAATTCGCAGTCGGAGAGTTTATCAAAAAGAAATAGGAAAATAAAACCACCCAAACAGTTTCAAGAGCCAAGAACATTGTGTTAGAAAAATAGAAGTGTGCATGTAACATAAAAATTTAGGTGCACAGAAAACAATTTGGGTGCACATTATATCATAAAGTAGAATGGCAGCAAATTGAGAAGAAAAAGTGCTGTTGTCCAGAGTTTCAGGCCGATGCCAGTAGTTGGTGTGGCGCACTTGATATTGGCATGCAGTGCCAACATAATGAATTTCAAATTTTGAAAAATAATGTGAAAAACCTAGATTCTATAACTAACTTTGAAATATAAAACAAGTATTACATTGGCATCAAAGGAATGGTTTATTCCAACTTTCAAACAACAAGAATAGTGAACTGTATATGTTAAGATAACAAAAGTATCTGAATACCTACGCACCACTACAAAGATGTATCCAGGTGCACCTACTGTCAAAAATTTGGTGCACAACTCCAATTTTGGGTGCACAAAACTGCATACGCAAGAGCCCAGAACTTAAAAAGGACCTATATTTTATACCCTGCCTTCATGCATATAAAATCATGTCTATGTCTCTTTATCTAAATGGCACAGTCAGTGGTTTCTCCAACAACATGGCTGACAAATGTGGGCTGAAAGTAAAAATGAAAAAAACTGCGTGAGTGGACCCATTCAGGCCAATTGGCTGTGGCCCTCCTCTCAAGCAAAGCTGAAGTTTGCCAAAGCGAGGGAGAGAAAACCTCGTCCGTTACAGTAGTAGTACACAAAGTGATGGGAACAATGCACACCCGGAGATGTTGTTGTTAACTGTGGAGGGTGAGTGGGAAGTCCAGTAGGAAGAAATGTGGTGGGAATTGAGGAGAGGAGAGGTAAGGTCTTCTTCCAAAACAGAACAGCACACTCTTCTCTACACACCCAAAATGTTCCTAGTCTTCAATCAAAGGAGAACTTACGTTGTGGGAGTAAGTCTACACCTTCTCTTTCCTTAAAATCAATTTGACCACTTTGACTAAACTCTATAATTTGGTACAAAAGAGATTTCTTTGTGATTGTTCTGATATTTTTTTACATAAAACGCCATCTTTTTTCCTTTCATTCGTGCCGAAGTAGATGTTACGACTTGTAATTTGTCATGAGTTTTCCATACATGAATTACAGAAGATTCAATGATAAGAGTGTTCCTCGAGGCACAGTCCTGTGGCCAACAATAGAACATTTCTGTCTGTTCGTGACCAACCAACAAGACAAAGACCAATTTTCAGTCAGCATATATAGTTTCTACTGAGAAGAAGCTTTACAAGCGATGGTTTCGGAGGAATGCCAACAACTTAAGCCTTGCAAGCTGTTGGAGGGCCACAACTGTGTAAAATTACCTTTTGAGCATTTTGGGCATGTCTTTGCCTCACCTTGTTACAGTGGCGGCCGATGCCCATGAGGAAGTTGTCTGGTTTGATGTCTCTGTGGATGAAGTTCTTGTTGTGTACATACTCGATACGACCTATCATCTGCAGAAACAGACAAAAGAAAAGGCAACATTGTTAATGTTATAATACTGACTTGAAAATACCTCAATCATCGTAACTGACTGCATGAAAATGGATGATATGTTTTCTGAGGTTTGTCTGTCATCATTTGAATACAGCATCAGTAGAGTAGCAGAAGGCGAGTGGGAAAATGGTGTTACTGCAAAGGCCAGTCTACTTGGAGTGACTGACAGGAAGCAGAGTTCAGAGATAATACTAATACTAGTAATAGCAATAGTTGTTTAAGCAGACATGACAGTCCAGGTCAATGGGTCAATGGAAGAGGCTACTTACTCATGGGGATGCAGCATTTTTTATCTATGTTTTTACAGTCATATACTTCCCACATATGTTTAACTGTGGTCAGGATTTAGAAGTTAATGGACAGATGCAATGTTAATAAATAAGACTTATGATAAACTCTAAACATATCATGGAAGCAGGAGATCTTTGGTGATTTATTCAAGTACAGTACTATGGGAAAGGTCTGCCCACCTGGTCTGCTAACATGAGAACTGTCTTCATTGTGAAGCGCCGTGAGCAGAAGTTGAAGAGATCCTCCAGGCTGGGCCCCAACAGGTCCATAACCAGGACATTGTAGTCCCTCTCCTGGCCATACCATCTGTGACAACACAAGAGGGGAAACATGGTCTTCAGATGCTGTTGTTTCTAGACAATTGATTTGGATTCACAATCGATCTGTCCATGCAGAGTCAGGGGAGCCTAAGCATTTGCATGAATTTTAATAGATTCATACAAATCTAATGAAAAACACATGAATCACTCTGTGAAAACGTATGAATTTTATGAAAAACGCATGAATCACTATGTGGAAACGTGAAACAAACAAATGGTCGGTTTCACATATGGTTTGTGTGTATCACATAAAATTTGTGCATTTCACAGTGATTCGTACATAAGATTTGTACATTTTTGCCTAGTGATTCGTGTGTTTTTCATAAAACTCATATTGTTTTCGCATGGTGATCTGAGCAGTTTCAAAAAAATTCGTTCAAATAAAATTCCTGCAAATGCTAAGGCACCCATTTTTTTGACATTCTATAATTAAAGTGACAAACCCTGTCTGTACACTCTCTATCACAAGTACCACATCATGTTCTATTAACAACAACTTGCTCAGAATTGAGGGGGCAGGTACATTAACTTGCCCACTTCAACTCAAGTCTAACACCGAAATAGAGTGACTTTTTTGGTCAAGTACATCTCATCCAGATATGGAAAATGTAACAGTGTATTTTGTGTCCTTTTTTGGGAGGACAGAAATGACACTGCCATTAAATATCAAATTACACTGGTTATGATTTGATATAGCTGCCGTGTGCAATCTCTATGATAGTATATGGTACAGGGTGACTTCATCATAGACTGTAATGTGTGTTTTATGATACAAATGTTTCTTTTAGTTATACCGATACATGTACATGTAGTAGCTTTCCTCTCTTTAGGTATAAGTATAGGAGTTCAAAGTAGCATTGAAAAATTCATATCCCTCATGCATTTAATTTTTATAAACAGACTGTATCTGAACCTATGTAATCCCCACTTTCAGTTTCACCATTACCAAGAAGCGAGAAGAAGCCAAACCTATTTTTTAGTACATGCTACATAACTTACAATACAGTACCAACATGTATTTGTTGTAAACATGTCAAGTTATTGTGACCTGTACTTAGCTCAGTTGGAATGTCAAAAATGTCAAACAAAGGTTTTCATTTATTCATTATTTCTGACGTCCATAATGTATCACGTCGCATCTGTCATAATCACAAAGACATACATTACCGAACACCTATCCCACTCTGATGATAACCATCTACATTATTAATGAATGGGTGGGGTACAAAATTCAGCCAGCTATGTATAATGTTACATTCTCTGCCTTAGGCAGTTAACACATTCATGACACTTTCTAATAAATTTCTATAAATAGTATAATAAAGCCTTTGCTCATAACCCAGTATCAAAATGATATTCCTCCGTGGTGAAATTTCATTCTAGTCACGTAATTATTCATAGGAATGTAGCAGAGTTTTAATATTTGTCTATGCAGCCATTTTGCTGACGAGTGCATTTTCATAACGCTCGGGTAGCTATGACGCAAGGGCACCCTTGACGATACGGCCGCCCCCCATCAATTACAATACAATGACGCACACTTGCCGACTGTCCCTGGGGCGATAGATAAAAGCTTCTGTGTTACTGACATGTACAGCTGGTAACACCTGTTCTAGATGAAGCCTACATCAGTACATGGGCTTACAATATGTAGTTACTAAATGTTGCATGTACACTACATACAGGTGAGAAAAAACAACGTCATTCTGTGTGCACATGAAGTTGAACACTTCTCACAATTGTTGTTGTTCACTTTGTACTGCCTAGTAAGTAGTATAGCACATAAGTCTCCTTGCTATTTCAGTAGCAGGATATATGTTTTTACAGTGAGGGGTTGCTAGTCCTTGCTTGTTATGCTCGAGGCACCTCCTCGTACACAGGAACCAATATTATGCCTCTTCTGAAAGACGGTCCAGCCCCAAACAAGATGCCCTACCCAGGATTGAACCAGAGTATCCCAGTTACCAACTACTTGGAACCAGGAGCTCAACTGTGAGGCTGCTACCAGTTGAGCTACAGGGACTTGGAAATTTCCCATTTCTATAATGACTTACCATCAGAAATGATATACAAAGCACAGATCTTTAAGTTTAACTCAACCAAACAAAAACTTGCTCAACCCAATTCAAAACGTTCTTAGAATAACGTGTTTGCAACAAATATATCTCAACACAGCAATGACAAAATACAAATATGCTGACTAACACAAGATGACATGACTCAGTTTTCCCATGTGAAAGGATCGCCTGTACAAACTTTAGTACGAATATAGCCCACTATAGGGCAGAGGCCATGCCTTGATTATATCTGAACCATTTCACCTGTATGGGAGTCTCCTGTACCTATTGTACTTGATCATCCAGTTGTGTGGACACATTCACAATTACACCAGAGGAGAAAAGGTTATATGGAATAGACACACCTTTGTTACTAATGTTAGGCCTTAAAAAATGAGTGTTGTGTTTTTGATCCTAAAGGTTGGGGTTCCCTATTTTCTTACAATGTACAACTCAAGCACAATTTCTTTCTGGCTTCCCCAAGAAAGTTAGGTTTTTCCGAATTCGTAGCATTTGTTTGTGGAGTTGTGGTTGAACAACATAACTCAAGAGAGTATACTGTACTTGGATTACTATGATACTGGTATGTTGTTTTAAAACTTTAAACCAAAGTTGCAACTTTGATACCCCATTCGATTTGAATGGAAGAGTCACAAAGCTTATTGACCAACATCTTACAATAGGTACATTCTACAATGTAAGTGTATTCTATTACAGATTGCATTTTCCTTCATTTGCCTATACAGTTTTAAAGTGGAGTGCAGTAGAGCTTGGAACATGCCAAGAAAAAAAGCATACTGTAAATGCCTTCAGTTTAGGTTTTTACCTACAATTTAACTTTGTGGTAGAGCAACAATGGGGCGTTTGTTGTAGTTTTTAATTTGTTATCATTGTTCTAACCATGGATAGTGAGTGTGAGTGAGTGTAACATGGTGTACGGACAGAACAAGCACTTTTGCAGTGGTTCCAATTTCGCAGTGACGAAACTTTTAAACCAATGCTGCAATGCATAAATTCCAACATTTACAGTACGCTACAAGCCAGCTGGCAACATGTTACTTTGGCGGAGAACATGCTTAAAATACTTTGTCTATCTCAGACCCTTGCCAAACTCCTGAAGGTCACCACTGAGCCTGAAGGACACAACACAACAAGGGCACACCTCAGTGTTGGGTGTTGGATTGTCCACGGGCATTCGTTTGTTTACCTATAAACTAAAATAAACAAAGCCAGCGCTTGACCCTCGCTGGTAAACAATAGCCCTGCTGCAACCAGAGTACAGGGGGTATTTACGTAACTAGTGTCGCATTGGAAACCCAGGCAGAAAGATTTCTACAGGTATCCGGTTAGAAAAAATCACAAGCTTCCTTTTGATACAATGGCTGTGGGACCTAGTCCCCCTGCATTCCAGCAAAGGTTATGTTTCTTCATATACTTGTTGCTACAAAGGAACAATTGCTGTATGTTAGCAAATGATGTGGCAAAATCAGGGCTGTTGCCAGGACCCATTCCTGTTCTACATGGCAGAAATTTGCTTGTTAGAACAGAGAAATATCTTATCACATAGTTAGAAAAAAACTTCATACCGTATGAAATACTAGCACATGTAGAGAAAAAGCTACAGTATTTTCGTTAGCTTTAAATGACACATTCATCGAAAATAAACTTAAGATCCGATCTCAAACACTGAGTGGGACAAAAATTAACAGTAGATGGCCCTGGGTGAAATCTTCTGTTTTAAAATCATAGAATGCAACACAATACCTTATAACTTTTCATATCGTAAGTATCAAAATAATTCTTCTGGACATGTTTAAATGCCAGCTACATTCTCACAGCTTTATTCAGTATGATTAAAGAGTGTATCCTCTTATATACCAAGATACAGCAAGCAGTATCCATAATTGACCTATTTCTTGGCTGTCCTATTTTCCGGTTGGATCGTAAATGATATCCTATTAGCAACAGGGCCAAGCTTTATATGGTCCAAACAAATCCATATATGCGTTTAAAAAAAATCTTGTTTCGTACACAGAAGAAGATAAACCAGTTTGTTATGTAAAATATGTACATGTATGATACATTGTATCCGATTAATGTACATACAAATACAAAACATTCACATGCCTATTTCAGTATTTGGCTAGTATGAAACATTGCTATAGACAATATCAAAACTGTGGGTCCCCATATTGTTTCTACAAAGCTGAATTGAAGAGAACAGCTGGTAGCACAAATTAATACACTGGTATGATTATCGTTTGATCAACACTGGTATGATTATCGTTTAATCACCCTCTGTACTAATTGAGGATTTGTTGTGTAGTACAGTAAATGTTGAAACGTTCGTGGTGGTTTAACATTTACAGTTTTTATGGTACCCTTTTATCCCAGATTCAAAACTATCACAAAAATGCTTGTCTAGCATCCTGTGTTCTTTTCCATCCCTTATTTTGACCACAAACTTAAAAGACATCGCGAACAATCTTTTTTCTTCCAACCACAAAACGTAAATGCATTACAGTAAACAAAAAACATTTGCATTTCCATGTGCAGTTTCCCTGTTCATTCAATCCATCACATACACACACTTCAAAACATTTTGTTAAAGCTCTAGTTGCTGTGGACTACTGGTATTGGTGACGATACACACACAATTCCTAGAAGCGCTGAAATAGAAAACGCACTGTTGACAGCTGCACAGGACACTTTTATTTTGCTGTGAACCCATTTTCAGCCAAGGACATGTCCTGCATATGTTCTCCCCAACTGTTATCTTTTTGCCTGCACAAGACTAGGGCCAACATTATACTGTCAACAGTTAATCGGACATGCAAATGCTGTTGGCTGAGTCATCGCCCATATTTTTTAGGCGTTAAGAGGGAAAAGGATTTTTACGACAGCTTTTCCGTGAACATAATGAACGTTAATAAGCCTGTACTACTACTACACTAGAAAACTGACTTTCCGTATCCGAATTCATTTCCTATGGAACTTAATTAAGATTTAGAGAATGCTGTTGTCCGTGTAGAGATTTTTATGATAATAATAATATCTGGTGTATATGCAGCCAGTAGGTACCCAATACTTGGGTAATGAGGCTGATTTACATGGTCGAGGTGCCTCCTTGAGCACGGGACCCCCATTTTACGTCCCTTCCAAAGACAATTTCGTGGAATTGTTGTATTAACTTGTATGCAGAGATTTTGTAACGACAATGTCCAAACATTTCTACAAATGCTATACATTGACATACATCATATCAAAACATATCCAGACAAGTGTAATATAATCTACACTATGCCTTGCAGCTATGCCTAGGGATTACTTGATTTCTCATTTACCACTATCATTAGTAATCAACTTAAAACAGCTGAGACCACCAGTCATTATTGACTGCAACACCCATGGCCTGGCTTCCCAAACTACCCTGGGACCAAGCTGGTAATTAAAGCTGCTTAATACTGGGACAGAGAGTGAGAAATAATCAGCAGTCTGGGTCCAACTTACATTTGGAATGAGGACTGTTGTCAGCAGTGGCGGCGGCACCGGGGGGGCAGGGGGGGCGGCTGCCCCCCCCCGAAAAATATGTTGGGGGGGCGTCGCCCCCCCAGAAAATCAAGCTGAAACCTTGTGTATTTTTTTGATGATGGAAATTTCATTAAATCAAGCTAGTCTAATGGGAAAATTTACGCCTGAAAACGCAAGAAATGACGTTTCAGAGAGTCCCGATTTCAAAATTTTGCCAGTGTTCCCTTGTGACGGCTCGTGTCTTTGGCCATGTCGGCGCAGGACAATATGTTGCGGGAGCGTTGCTCTTAAAAACCTTTTTAACTAATAGAAATTTTACTATCGTACTATACTTGGTTTACAAGCAGAATGTGGGCCTCAAATGCAGGAAATGACGTTTCAGGCGGTCAAGATTTCAAAATTTTGTCCGGACCTCCCTAGCGATGACTTGTGCCTCCGGCGCTCACAACGACATGGTGAAAATTTGTTGAGGCGTGGGTCATTGCCCTCTAACATCTCTTTCATTCACAAAAATGACATTAGATTTAGCATAGTCCCTCAGCAAAATTTGTCCCCCAAAATACAGAAAATGGCGTTTCAGAGGGTACAGATTTTGAAATTTTCCCAGACCAACCTTGCGACAGCTTGCACCTTCGACACTCGGAATCGTGAATATATTTGGGGGGCATCGCCCTCGCTAAAACCATGTGTCTTTCTAACAGAATTGTCATCAAATTTAGCTTAGTCTGGCAGCAAAATTTGCGCGCCAAAACGTAGGAAATGGCGTTTTAGAGGGTCAAGATTTCAAATTTTCCCGGGGGAGCATGCCCCCGGACCCCCCTAGGATGGTCGCGCCTTCGGCGCTACATGTGCCGTACAATTCTGTCAGTAAAAGTTCGCCCCCCCAAACGAAATTTGGTGCCGCCGCCTCTGGTTGTCAGTGAGCCATCTCTGAAATACAGGCCCACTTTACAAAGTTTTCTTCTAGTCTGACAAAATTTTAAGTTTTACACACCTTGTAAGGTGTACACTGTATAGCAGTACACCAGTGACGCTTGGATTTCAGTTGTGACCAATTGCATGGTATATTTCCTTTCTAGCTAGAGCCTGATTCCTATAGTGTAGTGAAATTTTTCAACTTGTCTGGATTAGAGTTACAAAGATACCTATTTTTTATGATTGAAGCTTTAAACTTTAAAGTAAGAAATGATCTTTTGCATCCTATCCTTATGTCTCATTTTGGTGTGGTCTCCTTCGTTTTCCGCCATTTCTATGAGACTGATGCTACCGCACTATATGCTAATTTGCGTGAACCCTGACCTGATAACGTGAGCCAGACAGCTTGGCTCTACACACCTACTGAAGCTACTGGGCACTCCGACTTGTTAATCATTAATGTAAGCCTACAGCCCATAATCTAAATGGTGTTTGCTATCATTATAAAAACCTTGCATCACTACATGAAATTCTAAGTTACACAATATTCAAATCAGGCTACAAATTATGTTCATGTTATTCATGTGTGGTCCTTTTCTTTGTGTGAATACTTGGACAAGCATAGACCATCCAGAGGGGAAACCGTCCAGACAACGCAAGCTCACTTGTCTGGTCACTAACCAAAAATACCCGATACCTTAGTCAATGTATATGTTATTATTGTTAGGGTAGAAACTCCACTCTCAGTCGCACAGAATCCTATGGTAGAGATTTAGAGACACAGTAGGAATGTGTTGGTCTCCCATTTATAAATCTTAAATTTCAAGCAAATACATTGATCGCAAGTGACATGAATCGAAATTGAGAAGCTCTGTCTTTCAGTGGAATCTTTTTTTTAAAATATCATTACAGACCCCCATCGTGATTTCTACTGTTAGAATCGCATGTAATTCCTACCCTAGCACATGTACTGTGGAAAGTAGAGCTAAAAGACTTTGAGTTTGAATCAGGTGGGGTAGACATCAAACTGGCAATTGAATCATTCAATGGTAAGGAACATACAGATACACACACACAGTGACACACATACATAAACATAGACCCCCCCCCCCACATGCATAAATAATTACATACATGCATGCACACATGTATATGTGCATACACGCACGCACATACCACACCACACAAGCACCTGCTCACACAAAGGTCATGACATCATTCTGACACTAATCTCTTGGGACAAGAGCCCTTTGTCTTGTATGTCGTCATCAAATATTCTATATACACCTGATTTTTCGTAGCTAAGCAGTATGTAAAATTACATACAAGGAAATATGTCAGTGTGTCAGGACCACACCCCTTTTACGGAGGGGGGAATGGTATGCACAGCAACCAAAGATGCAAATGAGTAATGTGAAAATGACTGAGACAGCTGTGCATGCTTTAATCCCAATAATTTAAATGTCTATGGATGCGTTCATGATTTCCTTGTTGCTAGGTTTATTATTATTTTTTGTATAGCAGAAGCTAATGTACATTTTCATTTTACACAGAGGTTGGTGGTTTTACCATGTACAAGTGGTGAGAACTGAAGTATAGAACCAGTACTGTATCTTGCTGGAGGAGGAACAGAAAATTAACAAAAAAAAACACACTATAGTGGACTGTTTTTTTTACCGATTAAGAAAAATAACAATACTGTCCATGAGGTTACTTGTTTTCCCTGCTTGAATAAACAAACATGTTTTGAATTTGAGGCTTACTGTTCAAAGAAAATAACAATCCTGTCCATCTAAAAAAATCTGAACTTGATGACATGATATTGTATCTTCACAATCTTAACATGACAGATTCAACAATGGAAATTAACAACACTGACTCCCAAACAATGAGTGGGACGGAAAGCAAAATTGATAGCTAGAGACAGCCCAGAAAAGAGGTGAAAAATAACTGATTTTTGCAAAGCTGGAAAGGACAACATGTTTTCTACTGTTAGGTTCCATGAAGTGATCAGGTGATTTTCTTTCAACACATCAGTTATATGTGACCGTTATCAACATTGTTGAAAGTTCACACACTATTTCTGCACAGAACTTAAAACTAGTAAAAGCTTTACTTTCATTACGGAAATGGCGTGTCAAAGATATTGAAATTTCTACCATATCAAATTCCTGTGGATGCTTTCAGCGAGCTTCAAATCACAACACAGCTATCTTATGTTTTTGTACGTGCAGAATAGAGTGTTGTTTAGGTTTTTAATGAAACCTTGACAGTACAACATCCGTACCCACCACCAACAATATCAAATTGTTTGAACTGGAGTATTGAGATTCCATAATCAGGGCTTGAAAAACATCCTGTACATGCAGGCTAATGCATGTAAAATTATATTCTGCAGGTGTTTCTAAGTGTTTGTGGATTTTTGCTGACTATATACAGAGTACTACACAGTGTGTTCTGTATCACCTGAAGTACAAACCCTTTTCATGCCCACCCAACAATGGCGCAATTGAAATACATGTACATTTGAATTATTCTATGGAAGCCCATGTGATAACAGTAGAGCCCCATGTGATAACCCAAGTTATCACACAGTCTGTTACACCAGCATCAAATTTTTTCGCAACCCAGGTATGACATTAAAATAGTTACATGTGAAATGTTACGTTGAATGATGATTTGAAATGGTTTCTTATCTCTTAATAACCATAATTACCAATTTGATTAAAAGTAAACGAAACATACATGTAGCAAATCAATGCAGGAATAATTTCTTTGGCCCAGGTTTCATATTATCTGTCCATGAAGAAAAGTGTTAGTTAGTAACTATTCTAAATGTATTTTGAGTCCAGAAATTGTTTTGGAGGCTGGCTAGCCAATGGCAGCCTTGGTCTCAATGCATTGTTTACATGGACCTGGCACAAACAAACAAACAATGGGCATAACTACAAAGCCATGTTTTCTGTTTTGGTAAGACAGGTGTCCCTAGTAATTCTGTTCAGTGCCTCACATGACCAAATACATCCTCACATGACCAAATGCATCAACACAGGCAAGATTCTTCCACACTGTGGCCCTTTTTTACCAAGACTGCATTAAGCACTAGTAATAGTAGTACTAGTATTAATCATTAAGTGACCTGAACGCAATTCGTAATAATGTATTGTGCAATTCCATATCAAATAGAGGAATCTTTTTTTTTAAAATGTCAGTTTTCTTGCTTGAGAGAAACTACTAACTACAGCAGATTTTACAAGTACTAGCATACCACATATATACCAGTTTCTACTGTACAACTATGGATTCCAAATATTCATACTAGTAATCATACACAACAATCATTCACAAAACAAGGCTGCAACATGGACCAATTGTTCATTGATTTTTCGCATTGCAGTTCGATTTAAAAAAAAAATCTCTCAAATCTGCATTCAAGTGAGTCACATTGGTGTTGTCTAACCATGCAAACAAACACGTAGTAACATATACTGCACATGCAAAAGTAGGGGTGCAATCTCGCAGAAATACAATTTTTCATACAATTGAACAATTTTACCAGCCCCGACCCTAAGACCTGTTTTTATCTTGTCTAAAGCCGATGACAAAAGAGTGTTCTGTTATGAGTAATAGTTAAATATTCCTACAGCCCCACCCAATAATTCGGGCCATACAAAAAACCCTGGTTGCCAACAGACTACACAAGACTACGTCACACTTAGCCCCCAGCTTTTCTGTATACCCCAGGAAATGGGACTAAAATAATCATCCACGTTACACAATCAGTAGCACAAAATCTTAGATTTGTAATCTATAGATTTCCTGCTGGTTTTGTTTGTATAATACCAGATAAAAATCTTTGGGGAGAGAAAAATAAGCGATAAGTTGGGTTATGAATATGTGGGGATCCCCACTTTCATTTCACAACTGAACGCCATTGCTAGCTTCGCACCCTTTCCCTGTTCTAATCTTTCTTTTACCGTCTAAAATGGCTATTTGTATCAACTTGGCTCACAGAAAAGCATACATAGACATCTATTACATCATCTGCGTGACAAATATTGCACGATTTTTGGAGTGATAACTCGCAAAAAAATATAACCGAACAAAGAAACTCACCTAATGTGAGGGATCCCGACTCCTCCCTGTAAAATTTTGTACAGTTTGCTCTCGTATAAGAGCTGTGGATGCCGGGCCTTCTGTGACTCTAACTTAACTGCTACCTCCTGAAACACAAAATGGAAGATTTGTAGATCTTTTTGAGACGAGAAGACCGGTGGTTTGAAGGGATTTTCGGTTGGTATTCCCGAGGGTAAAGTGGCAGAGAAAAACTGAGCTGGCGACGAGAGAGAGAGGCCCCACCTCGCCATTTGTTATGTTGATTCCTAGGTAGATGTCCCCGAACGATCCGCTGCCGATTTTCCGTACGAGTCTGTACTTTCCTGCTCCCACGTGGAACTCTGCTTTCGAGCCACTGGCGCTCGCCATTCTGTCCCAAAGTTCCGAGCCAAATTTGAGCGAAATTTGTGCAGAAATCGTGCAGGAATCGCCGCGTCCTTTTCTACGTGGGGTTCATCTTGGCGACGATGTCCAGCAAACAGAGACCGCGCGATGCATGTCGGTACAAACACTCCATACGTCACCAAAAATTGTGCATGATGATTCTAGGCCAGACACATTGCAGACAAGACACAGACAATTATACAGTAGCTGCAATTATAATTTATAAGTCAAAGTGTGAAAAATGTCTGTCTTCATTTATCTGTACCAATAATAGAATAAAACAAGGCAGGGATATCCTTGTACACCATCTAAAAAAAAGGCGAAATATGATATTTCGAAGGCAATAACTTTTTTTGATAAAAGATGAATTATCATGTAAACGATGCTAATTGTTTTTCCATTTCCAAATTCAATGTGGCAATCGTTGCTTATGTCATTTGATATAAAGGGACATTATACCACCCAAAGGAATATTATTGTAATATTGTCCAATTTCTAATTTCACCTTTTTAATGAATTTGTATATCATTTCAAAACATTGCTACATTGAAAGATATGGTGTTTTCTTAAGGCTGTTGAAGTCTTCCAATTATTCCTCACTTTACGTATAAAAAATTGCTAGTATGAAAACAGCTACCATTATAAAAGACCTTTCTGTAAAGTACAATGTACTGCATTTTGTTATGGAATCAGGCATATTGTAATGCCCACCTATGGGGCCCTGTACCTTTACCTGTCTCCACTGGTTACTGCCTGTCAAGCGTGCCAAGATGCTTGCTCAACCTTCTTACAACCACCTGCCAACTTCTTCAAGACATCCCTCAGAAATTTGCCTGCGACAATCAATCCAAAAAAAGTTTGGCGCAATAGTATGAAAAATACAGTTATGTGTAGCTGAACTATTTCATACAATAATTTTTTGTTGTCAATAAAACTTTTAACGACGTTAATGTTTATAACATATAACGTTAGTATCTAATATCGCAGTGTAAACCAAACTCTTTAATTACAGTAACTCAAACGGAGCTGTGAATGCCCTAGCAAAACATGTTGCTATCAAATTCAGTATTGTAAATATTGTTACAATTATACATTTCTTTGTATCTGCAATAGATGAAATTTCAGCATTTGTGAATGACAGAAATATTGTTGTATGGTATCTTTCAATGTAGATTAAAAACAGCAACAAAAAATACAATTCTGCAAGTCTTTAATGGTCATAGAATCCATTTGCACAATGTTTACAAACAACATGATTGATGTATTGGATAAGCTTTTAATGATGAGAAGCATATTATGAAGAATTCACAAATTATCATTAACATATTTTCCGATTCTATATTGTTACAATATCCATTTAATTCTTGGTACACAGAGCGAAGAATTCTTGTTACAGATTCACACATGATTCATGCCATCCTAAATTAGCATTGTACATGTAGCAAAGTGTCCATGGAAAAAGTTTCAGTTTTCCTTGGTTTTACATTTCACCTCCTCATTAAATTTTCCATACATATTGTAGCACCAACACAGGAAACCCTTAATCATTTAATTGTTAAAGCACCATTCCCCACCATCCCACATCAGTGACATCTATTTTTAAACTTGCAAAAATTGTCTTCAAGTGCGTATTACACCCAAATACATCTTTTAATGTCTCTAACAAGAATGTAACGACTAAAATCTTCCACCAAATAAACATCCTTCTGAAAGTTCTGATGGTAATGAACATTGAACAATTGAAAAAAAAATTCCAGTTCTTGATTCTTACCATCAGGGCCATTAAATTAACCAAGGAGGTTGAAAAATTCCTCTTTTCAAGCTCCTAGAATTAACCAATGACTATTCCTGTGCTGACATTACAGTGAAGACAGCAGCCAGTTCGGAACTGGCACTTTTTCCTGTGAAAAATGTTATTTTTTTTTTATATGGAAGCAGTGCTGCATACTCAGTAGGAACTAGAAAAAAAGAGAAGACCCTAATTTTTTCCAAGATCATAATCGAAAACACAAACACAAAAAAACAAATTTTCCCAGGCCTTAGCAGTGGATACCACTTCCAGGTAAGCATTTGAAAATGATGCAAGAAACTTGATAAGTCAAACTTAATAAGCCAGATGAAATTGCTGATAGTATACATATAACGGGAGGTGCCCCAACACGGTACGCTTTTTCTTGCGCTCAAACTCATGGCGCTCCATCGCTAGTTGCCTGAGAGTGGCCAAATTTTGATGACTGAATTTTTTACACATAGATTTGAACAACATACTTGAATAAGAAATGCGTTCATGTGGTTCACGAACCTTTCGCGCTGCGTGTTACAAGCGGCAAACACTGTGAGACAATTTCGTGTATGTAACCTTCCAATTTTGTGCTACGCTGGACAGTGTGCCTAACTTGGTACGCTTTTTTACATTTTGCTCTCTTCAGAAGTAAATGGTAAATTTAAGTACACAGAACAAAACTAACAGTATGATATTTTAGTTTTCTTTTGACAGTAAAATCGTGACTGTATGTACTTCTTGTCTCACATGAGGAAGGCTGTACCTAGAACGACCCAGCTGATGTTTTTACGGGCAATGGGCTGAATGCACTAATTGTGAATGCCCGACTAAAAAAGCCATTACGAAAAAACGACACCGCCAACATCAACAAAACTCTGTCTAATTATATGAAAATATCATCTACATCTCTCTATCAAGTCTTATTTTCATAGACAGCACGAATCATTTGTTACAGTCAAATAAATCTTTGGAACGTTCTCTAGTCTGCCACATTCACGGCCACACTCCCTTGGGAGTACAATGGTGGCAATGTTTATGTCGCGTCCTTTTGGTTGCTTTTCTACTCAACAACCATTTGAAGACTCATATTCATAGTGTTTTATGGAGCTTTATTTATGTGTTTCATGGCAGTTGTGTGACTGCTTAGAAGAGTTCGTATAGTTAGCGACACGAGCCGCCAATACACAGAGGCCGGTGACCGCAGTGATTCAGCACTGTCAACATTACTGTTAGAATTCTGTTTTTAAAAAAAACATGAAGTAAATATGTTAAAGTATACTTGGAATGCAAATTAAAGCTGTGTGCATGGACTTGGTTTATTTACCTTTGCAATTAGCCTTGTCAGTGGCAACAAACACGGTGTACTTACAGTATGGATAATAAGATCAGCAAAAAAATCCGTACCGTCTTACGACGGGAACCATCTTAGGGCGGCCCCCGTTAATGCTATTGATTAGTCATATCTACATGTAGTCATACTAATGATTTCACTGTAATATTAAGGTATGACACATTGATCCTGGCAATACAGGAGATAGCCTTCATATGCCTCAGTGGTCAATATATACATTATGATATCCATATATCAAACAATGTCATTCAGGGCTTGAAATACATTTTTCTGCACACCTGCACTGGTGCAGGTACATTGTAACATTGAACATTACCTGCACCTGACAAATTTTACCTGCACCACTCTGAATTTAGGAAGTAAGGATCATACTAAAATCGTTCAGGAACCATTGCTATTTTTTCATAGTGTGAGGAACACAAACCACACAGCTCTGATCACAGTTCACCCTAATAACTTTTTTCTCGCCAATTACCTACTGATTTTTAAAAGGACATCAACTGGAAAGTAATGACTACAATGATTAGGACTTTGGTGGATATTGATAAATGTCGTCATGCTATGTATTTGTGCCTCAAAATTGAAAATGAAAAAATAATACTGCAAGTATTTGACACAAATCTCTCACTGCTTGAACTATTAATAAAAATTCCCAGCCAAAATATTTTCAAATTTGGTTAGTCCAATTTTTGTGTTGAAAGAAACGGTTCAACTTTGTTACAGATTTGTCTGATTTTGCTTCTTAGAGGAATCCGTTTTTCTGGAAGTCAGCCCTCATGCTCTCTTCTTCTTCAGGAGTGAGAGGGAGGAGGGGTGAACGTGTCGGACCGCCGTAGTAACCGAACCACTCCATGGCAACCTTCAGTCCTGGTACGCCAAACTTACGGGTCACCTGCGAGGAAGAAAAATTACCATTGAATATGGAAAGAACTCAAAGTTAATTAATTCAGGAAAAAAAGTTAACATGAACAAACTGAGAGTTTGTACATACAGAAGTGGTTTAAAGGAATAGGAAGAATGGAAGCCAGCATAATTGAAAATGCATGATAATAGAACTACGTATACATTCTAAGAGGTCACAAGAATGAAGTTCAGTGGAAATTTTGCTACATGTGCCTAGCAATAGTAGCACTGAATATCCTTACTTTTTGTTAACTTCTTCATGAAAGAGAATGTAAAATAATAAACAGAAATCGGCAAAACAACACAATTTATGAAATAAGAACTTTCAAGGGTTAGTGTGATAGCAATTCTGGTATTCATTACATGGGATTTTATTATGTTGTTTGGTAAGACTTGTACTAAGTTACTGCATTCCGCTATGCTGAGTCCCGCCAGTTTCCATGCACTTTTGTGGGCATTGACTGTCACCTCCTGTCAGCCAATCAGATAACAACAAAAGTCTCTTCTCTGACTGACTGACAGCTGGTTAGAGGCCATGCCCACAAAAGTGGAAATCTCAATTTAGCAGAGCTTCCCAAGGTATATTGTATAGGCTGCGGACGAGGCTCTGCATAGGGGTATTAATGACTTACTGCAGAGTTTGGTGCTATCAGCCTGTGTTGAAGTTTCATGGCATCGTCCATCTTCCCTTCCTTACAAAGCTTGTGTAGCTGGCAAACCTCGTTACCCAGCGTGTTTGCTAGAGCTGCAACACAGCCTACTGCACCTGCAACCAACACAACAGTGTGGGTATTCAAATACAATTCAATTTCTACAACAGGACAAAAAACAGATAGTTACTTACTTCCGGACATTTTGAGTGACATCCATCATTCTTCTTCAGCATCACTAGAATGAACTGGCAAAACAATTCAATACAAGTACAGCTAACTAGAAAAAGTCATTGATCATGTCAATTCACTAACTCCTAACTTGAGTGCCTAAAAAAAGTGCATGTACGACTTAGTATTTTGTGACATGAAG
>NC_049982.1:27187871-27189510 GCF_000003815.2 Branchiostoma floridae
CTTTATTTAGAACAATTTAGAAACATCTATGTGTTTTTGTTATTGTTGGAACATGTGATCATATGTTCCAACAATTTGCGTCTTTTTTTGTCCTCCATAAAAACTTTTATTACCCCAATAAACAAAGCTGCTAAGATGGGCCTTTTGTCTGGGTCTTGTATCTTTAGATTTTCTTTAGTACACACTAGTGGCTCTTTTGTGAAAAGCTGTCAGACAGACACAATTTCCAGTACTTGGCAGGGATGTGTGAATTGCCATCTTCCCAGGCCACTGACCCAATTTTTATCATTTTGTTTCACTGTTCGAACATATGATCACATGTGATTACAAATGATGAATCTATGTTGGAACAGTGTAGAAACTAACAGAAATAATGGATTTGATGTTAGAAATGTTTCTAACATGTATGAATACTATAGAAAATATTTAGAACATCACACAGATGTTATAAATAGTTCTAAACAGTTACTTATCACATTTAGAATGTTATCAAGATTTTCAAAATGTTGGAACTAAAGGCAAGAAAGACCCTCTTGGTAATGTGGAATCGACTCTAATCCCTTATTTGAACAGTTGTCGTCGTATAGCAACTGGTTAGGGTATCTGTAACAGTTGGGTCCTTAGAACGACTGTTTGCTGATCCTGGACAATTTGGATATGATAATTAAGTTTGTATTTAGCCACTTGTGCCTTTGGGAACCCGGTGTGTTATACTTCGTTAGTTACCTATTCTTTCTGCGCAGTGATTGACTCATCCATATGAAGCTATGGGGTGGTGCCTGGAGTCGCGCGAAGATGTGATACATATAACATTCCCCAGACTGAGTGGGTGGGTGGGTGGGCGGGCGAAAAAGAAAACTGCGCTCCATCGTGCCTACCTCTTTTCCCTTGTCCCACTCCTTCTATCCCATGTTCACGTCTTCGACGGATTCCAGGCTGTGCGGATGAGTCCGTCAAACTGCATGTGAATAGTCTATCCTGCCTTTATATGGGATTGGGTCTTCGCCTAATATAGGCATCGCCAATCACAGCGCAGGAAAGATAGTTACCTATTCTTTCTGCGCAGTGATTGACTCATCCATATGAAGCTATGGGGTGGTGCCTTCCGTCGCGCCTATTCTTCTCTTTAGTATCATTACCTGAGTTGCGTGGCATCCAAGCTTCTTGGTGCGTGTGTGGGTTCTAGGAGACCAACCGCTGACTCCACGCTAAAAGGGAACGCGTGCAGTGTATACTCAAGGACGACAGTGGACGCATAGTCAAGGAACATACTCAACATAGTCTATTGACAACTTCTTATGGAACCGTTCCATGATGGTGAACAATTGTTAACCAGCACCACACAGTGCGTGACGTAACCACTAGCGGACTCTACCACTTATATGGGTGGTGGTCCAGACCTACCATAACAATCACTATACAATATTGGCGCTACTATTCTTCCTTCTTACATATGCATACCTCCTACTATTCCTAATCTCATCCTAACTTTCCTTCACTCCATTGTTCTTAAATATCCATACCTCCTACTATCCCCAATCTCATCTTAACCTCCTTGACTCTATCGTTCTCTCCCACTCTCATCCTTACTTCTCCCACTCTCATCCGCCAGTTCTTCACACCATCATTCTCTATTCCT
>NC_049982.1:27189610-27196670 GCF_000003815.2 Branchiostoma floridae
GGAATCAAACAAATCATCCAACCATCAGCAACAACAACAACAACAACAACATCACTTGCTGACAACAGCTGTGGACTGTTCCATACCTCCAAGTTGGGGGTGTCATTCTGTAATACATTTACCTTTAAAGACTTCTATAAAACTGCTATGGTATAAAACAAACACAATCATTTTGCATATACCGTGAGTCAAACCTGCCCGAGCGACCACATCTTCTCAGCGACCACCTGGCCATTTCGACCGCTTTTTCTCGGTCCCGATTTTTTTTCCCATTGACGTAAGCATTAAGCGACCTTTTCTCAACGACCACCTGGCCAACGCGACCGCGACCGGCCCAAATTGGGACCATAACGACCGCATCATTTTCAAAATTGAGGTTTTCATCGATTTTTGATGATAACAGTTTAACTAGCACGATTTTGTGCCGAAATCGGCCAGTTTTCGTCGGATTTTGGGGTTAAATTTACAGTTTACAGTGTGCCTGTTGTATTTGAGATTAAAGACCTCGCTTCTTTGCGTGCGTGCAGTGTGCTTGCTTTATGCCATTAAGCACAATGGAAACCATTTATACTTTCCATCGGGCATGTTTTGAGTCGATACTCTTCTCAGCGACCACCTGTCCAAATCGACCGTTTTTTCCCGGTCCCCCGGGTGGTCGTCTTGGGCAGGTTTGACTGTACAGTGAAACCTGTCCTAAGCAAACCACTCAAGGTGAGCAAAAACGTTACTAAGACGTAACAAATCGAAACAAAAGAAGCTCAAGGTGCGGGTGCCGGCAGAAATCCTAATTAGCTGCTGTCAACCAATTTTGGTTGTTAAGTGGAGGGTGAATAGTGGTTGTTGGTTGGGTAAGACAATTGGTTGCTTGGAAAGGGTCTTAAGTCTTAACTATGTAAAAATGGACGGGACTGTCTCTATGTGTCCTCTTACAGCAGGTGGTTACTGTGTCAGGTGGTTGCTTGGCTTGGTTTGACTGTATTAGCAGATGACATGCTACATACAGTAGAAATGCAACAAAGGTTGGGTACTCTGTATAAGATACCTCAAGTCTAAATACAGGTTAACACTTGGCTGCCGCATCTAAACTGCCACCCCCAACCTGCGATGTCTGTAAAGGCCTGTCAGACAAGCCTGCCACTTTGGCTTGCCCGCCTCTTATTCCATATTTCTCTCATCATTAAACTGAAGACGCAGGTTACCTTGTAAAATAATTAAGGTACAGGTACAAGTCTGGTCTGAAGTGTACTTCTCAATCTTCTGAACCATAACCTGTACCTGAATCTGATGTTATGTTTAGGTCTTGGAATTGAGTTCAAAGATAGTACATTAGATGCCACTTAATTGCACAACAAATTACAGCACACTTTTGCTAATTGCATGGACTCCAAAACCGGTGCGGTCCAGCTGGATAACTTTGCATTAACACCCGGATAATTGCATGAAATATGCTGGCAAATGGGATGTGCAACTAAACAGCTTTTACAACAGTTAATGTATTCCAAGAACTCACATCTCCTGCGCTGTCCTTAATGCCGATGATGTTGGGATGTTGTGATAGTGCAGCCACCACATCTGCAGGCAGGTCCACTCCTGTGTTGGCTGGTACACTGTACAGGATGACTGGGATAGGACTGGCTGAGGCAACCTGAAAAACAAGGACCATGGTCACTGTTCTTTCATCTTGATCACTACCAGGGCTCCAAATACCACATACATACATGTATACAGGTTAGTGCAGGTAGAATTGAAGCTGTGCATGTATTTCTGGTGTCTACCTGCACCTAACCTGCACTGGTCCATGTACTGGGTTTTATACACAAATGTCCTATGATGTAGGTGTATGTGGATTTTTATTAGCTGCATTGCCTGTTACCACCTATCAAGTATAAAAGAAAAAATAGCAATGGTTCCTTAACAATTTTAGTATGATCCATACTTCCTACATTCAGAGTGGTGAAGGTAAAATTTGTCTTGTGCGGGTAATTTTCAATGTTTCCTGCACCAGTGCAGGTATCTAGAAAAAAGTATTTCGAGTCCTGACTATATATTATTAGGGGTCGGTGCCGGTATGATGTACCGGTTCAAAACTGCACTTTATATCCTCACTCTACTCAGGTGAAATTAAGCGCCTGGCTTCAGATAGGGACGTCCTCTTGGATGGGACTTAAAAGCTTAAATAGTATAGGTCCCATGTTTGAGGAGAGCCACACCTTGACTATGTTTAAGAACCATCCACACAGATCAAATGCTTCAGTCTGGTGTTGTACAGCTTTTACTTACTATAATGCAAAACTGGTGTGTTGCATGAATTATTATCATTGTTTATTTCGTGGGCTGACTACTCTCTCTTCACAGCCAGGGGAGTTGTGAATTGTGAGGAGTTTACAATCATGGGCAGGGCTAAATGGCAAAGGTAACTTTTTGCGCTAACTCAGGTGACCTCAATATGACAGTTATTGCTCCAGTTGTAGCTATAGGTCTGTAGGTTTTGAACCACTCACACCAGGTAGGACCCCTACTCTTTTCGATAAGTGTGGTGGGATCTTTAACGTGCTTGAGGTGTGGCTCTCCTCAAACATGTGACCTCCATTTAACGTCCTATCCGAGGCACAACCCTAACCAAAGCAAGACAATCATTTTCATCTGAGTGAAGTGAGGAACGTCTTGTAAATTGCCTTTCCTGCGGGCGCAAAATCGGTGGCACATCAACGGATTTGAAGCCAGAATCGCTGAATCGAACACCCTGCCAATTACAACAATCCCACTATTACGTGAAAAGGTGGTTTAAGGGTTATGCAAATCAGACAAACTAAAGAATACCTTCTCATAATGGTTCTTGAAGGCCTGGCTCGTCATCCTGCCCTTGAAGTAGAAAGGTGTGATCACCATGGCAACATCTGCTCCTGCTTCCGCCATCTTCTGGGTCATGGCAATGGTCGCCTGGGTAGCTGAACAGTAAACATGTGTTGGTAAACAATATTACAAACAAATGATAAAAAACAAGTAAACACTTGAATTCAAATAAGGCTTTCCTAAAGTTTTGGCTGAGCTCCATTAATGTTGTTCAAGGATTGGACCTGTCTACTGGCACGTGAACAGAGATGGGGGGCGACATAGGTTATCTGAAAATCACAATCCTGTGCTGCAGTCACGTGTCTCTGATGTCACTTGCCGGAATATACACTGTAAATGTTCGCGGTGATTTAATGTTCAGGGTTTTTGCGGTGGCCGCTTTACCGCAAACTTTAAGTTTTTCAACATTTTTCCATGGTACAGTGTATTAAGAGACTACAGTGCATGGTGCTACCGCGAACTTAAAACCATCACGAAAAGTTATTTTTTCCCTCTCCCGCTAAATTAAATCCCCGCAAAATTAAATACATTTACAGTAGTAGCAGTAGACAGAGGAGAGGAGAAGAAAATAGCATAAATTTGAGTTTATTCAATTTAGGATGGCGGTGTAGGGGTGCGTACTTTGTTTGACCTTTTTCATTTTACGATTCAATGCCAAAGACCTGTCTCAGACCTGCCCCAAATAAGGGTTGCGTATTGGAATTGGGGTGCGTACTTTAATCGCAAGAATATGGTAGATCGAAATAATCTACAAAGTTTGCTAGCCTGAACTCTATTTGGTCAGAAGTTTTTGACCATACCACTGAAGCAAGATGTCAGGATCCCATTTGAAGGATTGAGAAAAAGTATGCATGGATAATACTCACATTCACATCCTGATCCAGCAATAATCAGCTTGCCCGGTGCTGCGGCCTGCTTCACTGTTCTCACCAACTCCACACGCTCCTCATCACTCAGGTAGGTGTACTCTCCGTTTGAGCCTTGCACAACATAGCCTATGTAACGTTACATGTATGTAGAGTTAACATTTCACAAGTCAATAACAGATGGGTATAGGCTTAGTAAAAAAGTTCACCTCTGTTGGTCAATTACATTATGAAACACTAACATTGTTTAAAGCAAAAACTGCTAGTAAGTACTACGGTAAGTATACAAGTCATGTACTTAGTAATTTGAACTTTTCGGCCGACCTCATCCCCATTGTTTACAGAATAGACTACTGCAACTATCAGGAAGTGACATTGAAGACACGCTACTGCAGCGTGGGTCATATACTAGTACGTAGGTGCAGGAGACGGGGGGCGACACAGGTTACCTGGCACTTGCAACCCGCTGCTTTATTCACATTGCTTCCTATGTCACTTCCCGAAAGCTGAACTCTAAGTATCATTTTACTATTCATATTCATATGTATTTTGTTTGCACAGTGGAAGCCGCTTAATTGCACAACCAATTTGCCAGCAAATTTCGTGCAATTATCCGGCGTGTGCGATAATGCGGAGTTGGTCATTTGGACTGCATCACCACGGTCGGAGGGGCCGAGAGGTGGTATGGGAGGTAGTACAACGCACAGTTTATAATATGTGTTACAGTAGTGCTGTACCTGTTGTGCTCCGGACGTCATATACATGTCTTCACGAAACATCGTACTGCAATGTACTTGAAATCGAAACTAAAAGTAAGTTACTGTTTACGTTATGTAGCTTCCTGAGCACAAAACTAAAGCATTGCACCGCCGAAGACGAGTGTTATGTCCGTCTGTAGGCCCCGAGTCGCTGTGTTGTTTCCGACTGGATGCCAAGAACTTAGAACCACTGCATATTAGTATTTCCCCGCGACCCTAATTAAGTAATCAGACAATGGACAGATAGAGAACATTTGTTATTGAGTATGTCATAATAAGTTGTCTGCCAAATCGTAATGCGGGCTTCGACGACCTTAAGCGGGTGGGCGTCTCTTCATGGGGCCGACCCCACAATATCGCTTTCTTTTGATCCCAATAACAATTTAATACATGTTGTCAGTATAGCGACTTCACAAAGACCGTTTTCGGCTTATTTGTACCGTGTCTGACGATTTTTAGCACGCATTTTCAGTCAATTTGTTGACGATGTTTGACAAATTTTCGTGCAATTATCCGGCGTTGGTGATTTTTTGTCGTGCAGATAAGCGAAGTCACTAACCACGGAGTGAATGGGAGACGGTTTGGGATTTTGAGATTCCGTGCAATTACCCAGAGTGTGCGTTTATCCGAGGTGCAATTAAGTGGCTTCCACTGTATTATGATAATCCCAATGTGAAAGACAGGACAAAACAGGTGGCACTGCATAGAGCACTTTTGCAAGATTCCCTCCCACTACAGAACAGTATGCTTTACCTCTAAAGTCAATCTCATTCCACTTCGTGACGTTGTTCCTGAGGTGTTCGTGGTTCACCTTCTCGTCCTGATCAAACGGCGTGGGCAGCGGTGGGAACACTCCGGACAGGTCAACCTTCTTAAAGCTGGCCATTCCTCTGTGAACACAGTCCAACACCCTCACACCACCCACGGGGAACGTCCGCTGGTGGACGGCCAGAGTGCCAAGCTTAGACAGAGTTCTGAGGCTATTTGCTACAAAAGCCATGGTGGAAGCGAAGATGGGGAGGTAGAGAGCACACACGCACAGGGAGAGGTCAAAATGATCAGAGAGATGCTGATGGGATGTTGGTCACACAATTACCCTCTGCTGATTGGTCCACCGCTTAATCAGTTTAACTTTGATTGGTCCACACTGTATCCAATCAGCTGGGCCTGCAAAACACATAATAATTGAATGAATACAGCTAAAAGAAATCCATCCAAGTTTTGTAACAAAGTTTCTTCAAACTTCAAGAGAGAATTTTATATGAAGAGTAGAAAACATTATATGTAGAAACTTATGAGGGTCTGCATGGGGGATCCTAGAAGTGTTAAACAAGAGCCTGACAACGGTAGACTAAAAAACATATTCAATGGGTCATTCCATTGTATTCATTGTAGTTTTGGGACAATCTGGCGTTTGACTTGTCATACCAATGAGCTTTTATCAAGTTGATAAAAGCTCCTTGGTCATACCAAGGAGGTTCCTTGGTCATACCAAGGAGGATTTTAACCTCCTTGGTCATACAGATAACTTGCCAATTAATGAATGCACTTTTGATTAATTCGGGATATTAAATATTGTGAATATAAAAATATTAGAACTAAGACCAATTCACGAGTTACTATAGTATAAGTTAATGACAATGTGTAAGGTGTAAATAAGCTGGGCCAACTATGATTAATTAAAGACAACTTATAGCTTGTAGCTTAACATCTCACAGAAAAAGGTATCTGGACCCTCATATTTTGTAGAATTCTTTAAACGCTGTGGCTATTGACACACTCAGTGTGCCAATAGCCAAACAGGCTATTGACACACCGAGATGCCAGTCAGCCAATCAGAGCTTGTAACATGCCTTTCCGGCAATATTTTACACAAGCAATAGTTGATTAGACATTGTTCGGAAGATTAGACATTGGAATCTTTGAATCTTGGAATGAACGGACGTATTCAAGTTATGCCCTACATTTGGATACCTAATAATACAGCCTTCATCGTGTATGTTTGACGTAGCCTAGTGGATAGAGCGTTGACCCGGGAATTCATGATACCAGCTCCAACCCGGTTCGAGTCCGCGCCGGAGACTTTTTAATTTTTTTTTTTCAATGTTTCTTGTCCCTTTTTAAACATCCATTTGATATAAGAATATTTTATATATAAACAACTTTTAAAGTTTCTGTTAACAATATAAACCAAAAATAACACTGACCACAAAACATGTCATAATTTTCGGCCGTGTGGTTCCGGCGCTATCGGCAGCGACTCGAAAGAATATTTCTTTCACATTAAAAATAATGGAGGTAAAACAACAACTATAACTTCGCTTCCTTAGTGATATAAGTTTTGAGGCCGAAAATTTTCCAAAATGGCAGGAATTCGTCGGTAAACACAGCTAAAAACGTGTTCCTAACCGATCCAACATGGCTGCCATGATCACATGCGGTGACAGTAAAACTAGCACCCTATATGATAGCAGATTCCGATGTTTAAAATTGTGCCGTAAACACGTGAAAAAGATCGTATTTTGGGTATGATAATGGACACAGGATGCCATTTGTATTTTTCAGAGTGTTGATTGTCAAATA
>NC_049982.1:27196770-27197766 GCF_000003815.2 Branchiostoma floridae
GGCGGTCCTCTTCTAAAAACTACTAGAAGTGTCCTCTGTCAGATGTTGCAAACTCCAAACATACTTCCAACCCCATAAATAGAATAGACACGGTACGTAACAATGGTCTATTATCGCAGCAGATGTAACTTTCGTATAACGGATCTCTCCAAATTCGACGTACACAAATGGCCCAGACATATTGCAAGAATAAATACCCAATATAATCCCATTTCTCCCTATCAGAACTCGGGTATAAACAAAAAAAAATGTCGACATTCGATTTCAAATATTTGTTTCAACTGCCGTTTAGCAAACCAAGCTACGTCACATACATTGGGATAATTGTATCTAAACAAAAAATCTGTATTAAAGTGTTAGAGTCCTCCTCACTACTGTTCTAGCTTTTCACTGATAACAACCTCTCTGGAAAATCCACTAACCCTTGAATTGATACATACTTGACGAAACCAGTTTTGGCCAATGCCGTTTTGCGCTGGGTAGCCAACCCTATATTACTAGGTCTAGCTTGGAAAGCATATGTGATAAATTGAAGACATTTTATTTTATGTGCAGCAAAACCTTAATGTCTTCTATAAATAAGCCTTAACCCTGTGTGTGCCAATAAAGGCTGACAGTTAGAAAGTAAGCAGTGACGTTTAATACTGGCTATATTAACCTGAAACTTTTATAGCGTCATCTTTGGACTCATTACAGCTAAACATGTCAGATCTACCTACGAAGCGAAATTAGACTTTGGCCTAAATGTTTCGATAAAACGACAAAATAACTGCTGCCTTTTAACTTTCGTGCCTCGTCAAGTTATCAACAAATTACTACTCAAGATACACGAACCTGTATTTATCCATGGCACTTTATATTAAACATGCTCCTTTTCAAATTACTTATAAACCATAAGCGCTGGAACGTACTACCAAGTACAGAAAATGGAGACAGACGAAAACAGCAAACCGATTTAATAACTAGTTGTTTCTCAACATTACAACGAAAAACATG
>NC_049982.1:27199736-27201418 GCF_000003815.2 Branchiostoma floridae
TATTCAGGAAATTTGTATTTAAAAAAAATTCACGGAATTTCTGACTTTTCACTTGTCAAATTTCCGTAGAATATGTGCCACGTATAAACTATTGTTACTGACTGTTGTGTGCTTCGCATACCGTTTTTCGTCTCTAGAGTGGGGCCTCGAGTTAAAAGGAGCTCCCAATCTGGTTGCAGTAGACAAACACCTGTCTGCAAACTGCGTGGAAATAAAATCAAACGTTGCAAAGTTCTTCACAAAGTTCAACAGTTCATTCCGTCCGCCATTCTGTATCTGGTACAACCCAATTTACAAAAAAAAGGGGAAATAAAATTTTCAAAATGACTTTATTGCCTTTTTATAAATAAAAAAATATAGAAATAAGACTAAAATCTATATGTACTGTATGAAATTATACGTTTCGATTATGAAAATCATTTTGTATAAAGTGGAGTGCGATTCTTAAAATATTGTGAACCCGCCCTTTTTTTATAGTAAAACAGTCTGGGTCAAAGGTCGGCTGCAAGCCTTGAAGACATGCCATGCCTGTCAGTGGTCCAAGAGGTAAGAAATAAGACAAGGTGGGAAATTCGAACCTATTTCCTTCCTTCTGACGCCGTGACAGCACTTGTAAGGACGTTTAGCCCTTGAAGATGATTGTAAAATGTCTTAGAGTGTCTTGGAGAGTTTTGTAGGTGATGGTGCTCCTTGGGGTTTTTCACATTTTAGCATTCATGACCATGTAATATGTGTACATGACCTATATAATTGTGTAACACTCTTACATAAAATGGTAAAATGCACATTTTGATTAAATTAGTGGGTATCAAGATTTATTTAACGTCCTAACAGGTGTGTTGAAATTATATTGAGTAGTTTTTTAGTTCACAATTGCAAGTGCAGGTGCTGATAATTATTGTAATGGTTGTCATTCAAATGAGATATTACAACAGTACTGCCAGCCATTTTCACACCTAACGTTAGCCTACTTCGTAGACTTTTGAAGTTTATTTCTTTTGAGAGTGCTGATTTGTGAGTTTCAACATGGTGTAACAGTGGAGGGTATAACGCTAGTTCACCTTTATTCGCGGGGTAACCTATATCCATTGTACCTAAAAACAGGACATTTAGGGATAACGTTATCACGTAGATGGACGGTGGTTTCAAATTGCCCTTTTTTCAATATAATTGCAGTTTGAGATAGTGAGTGAGTGTGAGTGTGTGAGAGCACCGTCAGTCGACATGATATCCCGAAATACCTCGGTATTAAATACAACGGATAAAGTTTACCCCGCGAATAAAGGTGAACTTAGTGTTACAGTCTGTATTAGTAGCGTCAAACAACAACGCCAATCGGCTGGTCAGCCTTTTGTAGCATAGTGGTTAGCACTGCTTGGTTTGTGATTTGCCGGCCTAATTTTGATCCCGGGTGTTGGCATGTTGTTTCTTTTACTCTCCAAGCAGAGGTTGGTGGGAAAAATCGTGACCTTTTCCTATTTTTTTTTCGATAGCCGGTCGAAAAAAAAATAATAGGAAAAGGTCACGATTTTTCGTAGTTTCTTTCTGTTTCTACTCCTTTCTTACAATGGGCTAAAATTCTAAGATTCGGGAAAAGGGAATTTTAATACTTTTAATATGTATACCACAACCAGGGTATGGTAGAATAAACTCCACTGCTCCCAAAGGCTGCAAAACCATCT
>NC_049982.1:27201518-27293336 GCF_000003815.2 Branchiostoma floridae
ATCCCTTTGCTTGGCCACCATCCCTGCCTGTACGCCGTCCTCCCATATGGTTTGCTGCGTGTACTTCTCAGCTGGCTGGTGGGTCTAAGTTGCTGAACTTGAGGTGGTATTATCAGACGTCCTCGCATCACACCCACGCGCGTTGTACTGAATGCTTCCTGTAACATATTTATCATATTGCATGTCCTTCGGGATGAAGCTATCCTTTCTCTTGAAAACCTGTACCACCTAACGAATACGTCGTTGGTTACGAATGTTCTACGACAATGTTGCTCTGTGTCTTGTACTTCAAAGAAAACGTACGTGTACCAAGAATCATAGCGATACAATAGCGTGTTGAAAAACGAACGAATGATACTCGTAATTAGTTCAAACTCCTTGCAGTTATACGTATATAAGTGCCAACTTTTAATCTTGTACTGTCCGTCCTAAAACTATCCACGACGTACTATTCTCTACATTGCACACCGTAATCTTCACAATTGTCGGCCTCGACTTCAGTGCTTCTGTAGATATTTTCTCAATCGTGTTAAAAACTGCTTGCCGTTCTCGTTATCTACACGGGGTCCATCAACAATCTGCAATGCCACAAATCTCACCAAAGTATCGGACAGTCTCGGTATGTACCATCACGAAGTTAACCAAAAACCTGTCGTAGTCAGCCAGCCAAACTGTACTATTCTCATTTCCTACATGTGGCTACCCTGCCGCACGACCAACTATATCAGCCTAGAGTTGTCCCTCGACTTGTCAAGTAACAAACCGAACGAAAACCAAGTCCTGTTATCAGCCTGAAGCTGTCCAATAACTAATAGTACGGCTCCATATCACACAAAAATTGTCCTTCAGTCTTAAACTCCACCTGTGGTTGTCCCACAACTTGTCGCATAACAAACAAAATAAAAAACTGTCCGCCAGCCATGTTACCTACCTAGGCTTGTCTAAACAACCTGTCGTGCGACCAACCACTAACACCTGGGTAACAAATTTGTAACAACGTATCGTGCGATAACAGAAAACTGTCTAACAGTCTCTTTACTTCTCTAGTCCAAAAACTTTCCAACAGTCTTGCTGCTTACCTGGGGTTACTCAACAATCTGTCGTACAACAACACACAAAACTATCTAACAGCCTTTTAATTCTCTGAGGTTGTCTAACAACCTGTCACACGACAACAACAAACAAAAATGTCCAACAGTTTTGCTGCTTACCTGGGGTTGCTAAACAATCTATCGTACGACAACCCACAAAACTGTCTAACAGCCTTTTTACTTCTCTGGGGTTGTCTAACAACCTGTCGCACGACAACAACAAACAAAAAATGTCCAACAGTCTTGTTGGCTTCCTGGAGTTGCTAAACAATCTGTCGTACTACAGCACAGCGTCACAAAACTGTCGAGCAGCCTTTTTACTTCTCTGGGGTTGTCTAACCAACCTATCGCACGACAACAACAAACAAAACTGTCCAACAGTCTTGTTACCTACCCGGGGTTGTCCAACAACCTGTCATACGACAACAGCAAACAAACAAAAACTGTCGTACACTGTTGTTACTCTACCTGGCGTTGTCTCACTGCCTGTCGCACGACCACAAACCAAACTGTCCAACAGCCCTGTTACCTGCCTGGTGCTGTCCCACAGCCTGTCGCACGACAACAAACAAAACTGTCCAACAGTCTTGTTACTTGCCTGGTGCTGTCCCACAGCCTGTCGTACATCAACCAACCAAACTGTCCAACAGTCTTGTTACCTGCCTGGTGCTGTCCCACAGCCTGTCGTACATCAACCAACCAAACTGTCCAACAGTCCTGTTACCTGGCTGGTGCTGTCCCACAACCCGTCGTACATCAACAAACAAAACTGTCCAACAGTCTTGTTACTTGCCTGGTGCTGTCCCACAGCCTATCGTACATCAACTAACCAAACTGTCCAACAGTCCTGTTACCTGCCTGGTGCTGTCCCACAGCCTATCGTACATCAACGAACCAAACTGTCCAACAGTCTTGTTACTTGCCTGGTGCTGTCCCACAGCCTATCGTACATCAACTAACCAAACTGTCCAACAGTCCTGTTACCTGCCTGGTGCTGTCCCACAGCCTATCGTACATCAACGAACCAAACTGTCCAACAGTCCTGTTACTTGCCTGGTGCTGTCCCACAGCTTGTCGTACATCAACGAACCAAACTGCCCAACAGTCCTGTTACTTGCCTGGTGTTGTCCCACAACCTGTCGTACATCAACAAACAAACTGTCCGACAGTCCTGTTACTTGCCTGGTGCCGTCCCACAGCCTGTCGTACATCAACAAACAAAACTGTCCAACAGTCTTGTTACCTGCCTGGTGCTGTCCCACAGCCTGTCGTACGTCAACAAACAAAACTGTCCAACAGTCTTGTTACCTGCCTGGTGCTGTCCCACAGCCTGTCGTACATCAACAAACAAAACTGCCCAACAGTCCTGTTACTTTCCTGGTGCTGTCCCACAGCCTATCGTATACATCAACAAACCAAACTGTCCAACAGTCCTGTTACTTGCCTGGTGCCGTCCCACAGCCTGTCGTACATCAACAAATCAAACTGTCCAACAGTCTTGTTACTTGCCTGGTGTTGTCCCACAACCTGTCGTACATCAACAAACAAAACTGTCCAACAGTCCTGTTACCTGCCTGGTGCTATCCCACAACCCGTCGTCCATCCACAAACAAAACTATCCAATAGTCTTGTTACTTACCTGGGGTTGTCCAACAACCTGTCGCATGACAACTACAAACAAAACTGTCCAACAGTCTTGTTACTTACCTGGGGTTGTCCAACAACCTGTCGCATGACAACTACAAACAAAAACTGTCCAACAGTCTTGTTACTTACCTGGGGTTGTCCAACAACCTGTCGCATGACAACAACAACAAAACTTTCCAGCAGTCTTGTTATCTCTCTGGGGTTGTTTACAGCATGTCGCACGACAACAGCAAACAAAAACTGTCCAACAGTTCAATTGTCCAACAAACTATTGCATGACACCAACCAGACAAAAAACTGCAAACACTTTTTTTTCTACCTAGGGTTGTCCAAGAACCTGTCAAGCGAGAAACCCAACAAAAAGCAAATCGGCTCATAAAAAAAACAAAAATCAAATCACCTGAAATCTCGCTACAAACTCGAGGTTGTCTGCCGACCTGACGAGCAACAAGATAACAACCTCTAGCTGAGATATAGGACACACCTTAGGAAAACTGCCGCAGTGAGCTGTCCGAGCGTCTTGAGGCCTGGTCCCTCAGCTTTTCGGTTTGCTGAATGCTGGCTGGTCCACAAAATGCAATGCCCAGAATCGCCGAACCTAACTTCAAAATTAAACAAAGCAAATATACAGAAAAAAAAAAACAAAAGGAAAATACGTAAAATAAGGCAACACGTTCGACTCCTTCCACAACAACAACAACAAACGTGATAGGCAGACAAAAAAACTATACCAAATACTGTCTAAAGCCTTTCAAAGAACGTAACTCACCCATAGAGCTACCAGTGATAAGTTGAAGCCTCCGACTCTTTCTAGATAAAAAAGGTCGGGCTCTGCTCCGAGCGTGCGGAAACTGGAACAACGTTGTACCGCTTCACAAAGGCTCCTATGGCGAAAAGACGGGGTAAACGGCAGCCCTAGCGGTGGCTCAGCTGTATCAACATACCTAACTCAAATGAGACAACACAAAAATTAATTATACCAAGCCTATTTTACCAAATAGAATCACTCACACCTGCGCACGCGAAACATGTGCGATGCGCAAACATATGCAAATTACGAGTCGCTAAACGAAATGAACGACAGAATAGTTGCTGACCAACAAAACACACCATAATCATACAAAAGGGGAAAACAGGAAAATAAAATCATGAAGGAACAAGAAAGAAAACAGCCGAGGGATCCACTAGAAAAACAGCCAACGTAGGAAGACAAATCAAAATGGAAAATTCCACAAGACGCCAAAAATGGCGGCGAGCTCAAAACCTTGCGTACCTGCTTGGCTTGTAAATCCTACGCCCGTAGGAAACTACTCTATCTTCTCTGTTGTCGGCAAGTTTCCCTACCCGTTCCCAGAAGGTCGTAGATATCGCAGACTTGTCCTGGTGAGTCTCACTGTCAAAAACAGTGTTACTGGTGCTCTGCTATGGAACGTCCGGCTCATTCACAAGGCTGCTGCGTCAGTCATGCTGGGGTCGGCCGTGCCGGCGGTGTGACTTGCCTTCTCCGTCGACGTTCTGCCAGACAGTACTGCATATACCTGTGATGTCTAACAAACGCCCAAAATAAGCGTCTATTCTCTCAGTGAGGCATGCTTTCTTCCATAACCCATACACAATGCCCGGCACGCCAGTGTCTGCGAGAAGAACGGACCTCAGCATGACAAAGAGCGATACACGTGCAAAACGCAGACAACTCACATTCGTCCCTACGCAGCAACAACTTCTCGCAGTTTCACAAAGCAAAATAAAATACGAAATCTTCATGACACTAAAAGGGCAATCTTCGAATTCTATACTCCCTGTAAACGCAAACGAGGTAAATACTCGGTCTCTCTTCTACACCCCGAAAAACCTGCTGGCGGTCTTTCTGTGGATCTTCTGTGTTTCCGTAGCCATGGCGTCGACGAACCGGCTGTGGGGAGGAGTCCGTCAAACTGCATGTGAATAGTCTATCCTGCCTTTATATGGGATTGGGTCTTCGCCTAATATAGGCATCGCCAATCACAGCGCAGGAAAGATAGTTCATTCCGTCCGCCATTCCGTATTTGGTACAGCTCACTTTACAAAAAAGGGGAAATACAATTTTCAAAACAACTTTATTGCCTTTGTATTAATAAAAAAATATACAAATAAGACTAAAATCTGTATGTACTGTATAAAATTATATGTTTTGATTATGAAAATTATTTTGTATAAAGTGGAGTGCGATTCTTCAAATATTGTGAACCCCCCCTTTTTTTATAGTAAAACAGTCTGGGTCAAAGGTCGGTCGCAGGCCTTGAAGACATGCCATGCCTGTCAGTGGTCCAAGAGGTAAGAAATAAGACAAGGTGGGAAATTCGAACCTATTTCCTAAGATAGTTGTAAAATGTCTTGGAGTGTCTGCTTGTCAAGTTTTGTAGGTGTTTGTGCTCCTTGGCTTGGGGCTTTTCACATCTGCAGCATTCATGACCATGTAATATGTGTGCATGACCTATATAATTGTGTAACACTCTTACATAAAATGGTAAAATGCACATTTTGATTAAATTAGTGGGTATCAAGATTTATTTAACGTCCTAACAGGTGTGTTGAAATTATATAGGGTAGTTTTTTAGTTCACAATTGCAAGTAGAAAGGTGCTGATAATTATTGCAATGGTTGTCATTCAAATGAGATATTACAACAGTACTGCCAGCCATTTTCACACCTAACGTTAGCCTACTTTGCAGACTTTTGAAGTTTATTTCTTTTGAGAGCGCTGATTTGTGAGTTTCAACATGGTGTAACAGTGGAGGGTAAACAGTCTGTATTAGTAGCGTCAAACAACAACGCCAATTGGCTGGTCAGCCTTTTGTACCATAGTGGTTAGCACGGCTTGATTTGTGATCTACCGGCCCGGGTTTGATCCCGGGTGTCGGCATGTTGTTTCTTTCTGTTTCTACTCCTTTCTTACATTGGGCTAAAATTCTAAGATTCGGGAAAAGGGAGTTTTAATACTTTTAGTTTTATGTATACCACAACTCGGGTACGGTAGAATAAGCTCCATTGCGAGTGGCTGCGAAAGAGGCTAGTTCACACCACTGCTTGTTAGCAAAGAGTGACTAAAATAAAAATTAAGCCATGTTGATTTGATTATATGGATGACATCCGCAAGCGCATCAATTTTCGTCCGTTTTCGAAAATAAAAAGTTTTCAACCATGCTTTGAATCGTACAAAGCGACTGTAAAAGAAGCAAATGCATACCCTAGATTAAAAGATAAAAAAAAATATTATAAATATGGCTATAATTTAATGAGTATAATGTCAACGTCAATTCCAATGTCGAGGAAGAAGACTTTGAAAATAAAAATGAAGAATTTATTGTTCGGTATTCAATACTCTATGTTTGTCATTTGTTCAACCTTCCAGACCACTTAAATGTCATAATGAAGGCAACTTTTTATTGGCCAATCTTTTTCTTATTGGCACGCTCTCGTCAGTTTTGGGATTCCCATCTAGGATATCATCCATACAATCAAATCAACATGACCTTCCCTGAATTACATGTAGACACAATTCAACATGGAGCCTTTGGATATTGTATATTTCTACCTTTTTTTCTCTGCATGCAGGTCATGTAAGATCCAGGAAGTCATCACTTGCACAGTGTTGAGGTTTAAAACACTGAGCTAACAAACAGAAGGAGAGGAAATGAGTGGGGCTATGCCATTGGATACATCACCATCTATATCTGACCAATCAGCACAAGTCTTCTTTGTACCATCTACCAATGGCGCGTCAGGAATTGACAACTCTAGTCAGATCCTTCAGGGAGAGAGTTTGCCAAGAATGCCTCAACAGGGAGGCATGTCTTCTTCAGAAAACACAGGAGGGGGAAACTCTGTCCTCCTAACTGCGTCCGATATCCTCCAGTCCCTTTCGATGGTACCCAACGGCCTGGCAGAGCCAGAATCACAGAGCCAGCATGACATGTCTGTCAGTAGCGTGGCTAACGCCGATACAGCAAACCCCAGCGGCGGTCAAGAAACGGTAGAAATCACCGCCAAATCCATCGTCATCCTCACGCCAAAGGGACAGGGGCAGATCAGTTTCAGTAACTCCCGGTTGGCCGATTCCCAACCGGCGAAGGAACTGATGGTACAGGGTGTACCGCTGAACATGCAGCCCATCGCGGCCACCTCCGTACCGTGTACCACCATGGCAACGCTCCCGCCTGGTTCCATCATCGTCACGCTGCCGCACGAAATGGAGAACCAAAATGGCGTCTGTAGCGCAAGGAAGATGCAAGCTGTGAAGGACAAGTCCATTCTAGGAAGGGAGAAACAGAAAAGGAAGGATGGAGTTGTTTGTGATGTTTGCAGTGCAGGGTTTAGTACGAAACACAGCCTCCTTCGTCATAAGCAACTTCACAAGGCTGACACTGAGGTTAGAGGAGTTTGTTATCTCTGTGAAAACAGAGTTATTGTTTTCAGTCTGTATTAGTATATCCTTGTATGTATGCATTCATAGTTCGCAAATTTGGATTAATGGAAATGGTTAAATATCCTGTTATGTCAAGAAATTGAAAGCTCAGACTTTTATTTGATAAATAGTAAATCATGTTAAAAGATAATTTTTTTGGGACTCGAATCTACTAGTAAGATGTTATAATTTGATTCAAAACAGGTTCAGAAAACTGGTACTAATCTGTATATGTAAGAAGTTGTAATTGTGAGTTAAAAATAAATCATTATGTTTTCCCTTTAGGAGGACCACAGACCTGCATGTGAACTGTGTGGCAAAAGGTTTCACCAGATGTCAGATCTGAGGAGACACGTCCATACACATACAGGTGAGCATGTGCATCTTCTTAGTATCATATTATGATACATAAACTTCAATCCATTTTTTAAGAAGACAGTCACAATATAATGATATTCTGATCCTTTCTTGTGCTTTCTGTTTCATCTATAGACCTAACAGCTCATTGCAGGCAGGATAAATTAAAACAAGAAAGTTTACATCTTGAAGCAAATACATGTACTGTACATCTAATGTTTATATGTTCACATATGCATGGTGTTGCCTAACAAACTGCGGCTTTGTTTATTCTTCCACAAACACATTCATATTGATTGCTGGATGGTGACCAGCCCCACTAGCTCTGTCCTGCCACTTGCTACATGATGTAATCAAACAACCACAGGTTGTCTGCTACACATGTACTTAACTTACTATGGTGATGCTGTCTGGTCCAGGTCATTGACCTTAAATTATCTGCATTTGGTTGGAGAAGAAAAAGAGGAACACTGTATACATTTATTTAAATGTAGTACTGAAGACTTCTTGCATAGCTCTTTACCAATGTCATCATATTGAATATGAAATAAAACTTACCTACTGAATGTACTTGACATTGTGCAGGTACGGAGCCGTACCGTTGCCAGCTGTGCGGGCGGGGTTTCCTACGCCGCAGTGATCTCAGCACCCACCTGAGGTTCCACAACAAGGCCAAACCCTTCCAGTGTGCCTTGTGTAACAAGACTTACTACCAGTCAGGTATTCTGTTTTTTTTTGTGTAGAGTAGACCCTTGTAGTGCCTAGTGGCACATTGGTACGTAGTTTAAGTAGTTAGGTCATATGTTATCAAGGAAGTGTTGCTAGTTTTTACGCTTTAACAATTGCTTAAGGTACCTCCTCAAACACATGGACTCACTTTTTATGCCCCTTTGGAAAGATGGGTGCAACCCTATCAAAGATCAGGATTGAACTGGGATCTCCAAGTTTGAAAATTGATGATGATTAATTCAAACCAGGAGTTTAACTGTGTGGTTGCTACCAGTTTAAGCTACAGGGACATGTTTTTGTTTGTTTGTTTTGCATGACAAGTAAACTGCCTTTAGATGTTACACACCTGTTTTGTAGGTATACAAATATCTTGATCTCACAGATCTTGGAACTCTTGTTTCCTTGCTTTAAGGTGACTTGAAGAGGCACATCCGCAGATCCCACGAGCAGACTGCAGACCTGGCCTGCCCCCTGTGTGAGAAGATGTGTGCTACAGAACGGTCTTTCCAAACACACCTCAGGGCACAGCACAACAGTACTAGTGTTCTCATGACACAGCACACAGGACAACTCAGGTAATGGCTCTGGCATTCCTGGACATTTCCATCTACGATCAAATTCATTGGGAAACAGGGATGATAGCAAACTTCCATATAATATCGTTAATGTCTGTGTGTGTGCATGTATGTTTGTGTATGTGTCTACAGTCTGTGTATGTTTGTGTCTGTATGTGTGTGCGTATGTTTGTTTCAGTGTTAGTGTTAGTGTGTGTGTGCATGTATGTTTGTGTATGTGTCTGCAGTCTTGTATGTTTGTGTCTGTATGTGTGTCCGTACGTTTGTTTCAGTGTTAGTGTCTGTGTGAGTGTACACGTGCGTGTATGTGTGTGTGTGTTGGAGTGTACGAGTTTGTCTATATGTGTCACTGTGAACTTTTGTTGTTACGTTTAAGGTTTTATCAGTCAGTAATATCTCAGTTTACCTTGTCAAAGTGATGTTGATATTACATGTACTACAGGTCAGCCATGGGCAGAGGACAGACTTCTGTCACAAGTGTGCAAGAAAAGGCTGGGCAACACGTGTAGCCGGTCAGCAGTGTCCAGGGGTGTGTAAATGGTCAGCGGTGTGTAGCTGGTCACTGGTGTCCAGGCAAGGCTGACTGGAGCCAAGTTGTGTTGTTATGGATATTAAATGCTGTAACTAATTACTGATAGCAAATTATAACTATACCACAACAGAGATGTATTGAAAATACACCAGGAGATATTGAAAGGCAGCAAAAATCATTCTCATATGCAGGGCCTGGCCTGCGGCCAGTGTACAAAATACTTTAAGGCGACTATGCTAAACATGACTGAGGTTTCTACTTTTGTGGGCATGGCCCCTAACCATCCATCCTATTTACTTAAAGTTAGAAAACATTTAAGCAATTGGTATTTACTTAAAGAAAACATGTAAGCAATTCACCCACCAATTTAATTTCTTGGTTCACGGATTCGCTCGCTCCTATTTTTTTGAAAAAAAAAAAAAAAATAAAATTTACCATTCAGCAAATTTTCACCATTAATGAAACCATTCACCAACTTTCTGGTGTAGCAAATTGGCCTTTATATTATAAGCTCCTTAAAGTGTGGGTACAGGTGCTGTTACTGTACAATAATAGTGTTTTTGTACTTTTTTTAAGCTGAAAACCTTTTTTTCTTTATGTTTTGGATTAGCTTGGATTACCTTTACCCCAACCATTTTACAATTTTTATTTTTATTTTTATTTCGCCCTCTCGCTCCATATTTTTTATGAAAAAATCCGTGAACCAAGAAATTAAATTGGTGTGGCCTTCGATTGGCTGACAGTTGGTTAGAGGCCACGTCCACACAGGTGGAAAACTCAGCCCGGTTTAACAGAGCCTTCTCAAGGTACATTGTATTGTGTAATGTTACGCTATTTCAGATACTGCAGTTTGAATCCTCTGTCCGTCGACTTGATGCCCCTAAATACCGATTTTAAGAACAACGAATATAGGTTACCTCACAGATAAAGGTGAATGAGCATTATATAGGTTAAGGGCGAGGCTTTGCTTCAGTTGTAGGAAAAAAGGCAATTGAATTGACATTCCTACAATTATATAGTGCTGGGAATACATTGTATAAATTATTTAGTCTCATTGTTAACTTAAGGGACCACTTGAAATGGTACAATCTTCCTTCCTGGCCATGCTGCTATGAAGACTAACCTAGAAATTATTGTATTATGTTCCATCAGTCTTTTTTTTTACTCACCTATGCAAGAATTTTATGTTTTTGACAGTACCCTCGTGAAAGGAAAAAAGTGATTTGGGCTCGAAAATGTGCTTTATACATTTTGTGACTTTTGTGTAAAAATGCAGTTTTGCATCTTGAATGCAAATGACTTAAATGTGTTTTGAAAATGTGATTTTTGCTGTAGACCATTGTTGGGTACAAGGTAGGCTAATATAATGTGTTTTTTTTTGCTGCTGTTTTCTTTCTCATGAAGTACAGATTTTTCTGTACATGTAGGTCTTTCCTTGAATCAAGGTTGATTTTGTAATGGCTATGATAGCAAAAAATGTGATCAAGAAGTATTGAAGCACAAAAGATTTCCATAGAATTTAATGTACTATGCTGTGAGGTGAGGTTTGCCAAATGTGTAATTATACATTTATATACAGTCTGTTTCTTGTTAGTTTGCTTTGATAACAAGCCTGGCTTGAAACATGCATCATCTTGGGAACAATTATGTTCATAATACTGTAATATCAAGTCATTTTTAATGTGATGAATCTACATGTAATTTGAAGCTGCTAATCAAGAAAAGTAGTAACCCAAGACCACAATTTAATTTTGTTTTTGTAGAAAATCATTGAAGTGGACCAAAAAAAGTCATTCTGTCACCATTCATGTCAAACACATGTTATTGCAACAGTTACTATCATGTAGCTTGTTGGTATCCAAACCATCTTCCAGTTCCTCGAAAAAAAAAATGTTTTCATAAAGACATTCAGGATTGAAAACGCATGTTAAGTCGGCATATATAGGAGAATACTTATTTTTCGCACACAGTCAACAGAGAACATTCACACCTTTCATGTCTTCAAGTTCATGCATCGGACTATTTCAGTAAATATAACCTACGAATTATTTATATCATTGTCCTGAAATTATTGATCATATTGAATCAAATGAGATTGTGTTAACATAAAAATTTAATCATGAATCATCTTGATGAGGAACAGTTAAAGAAAATGTTACACTTACAGTAATAATACATGTACATGTAAATTTGTCTATGTTGATAACATACATGTATAACACTCTTCTTTGATGTCTCTCATATGTTATCACTGTGGCAGTAACAGTTATGAACAACAATTTTGGGCATATCTGTAAGGTGACTGGTCTGTTGCTAAGTTTTTTCTGGATCTGCTTTTCTTAGAATCATATCATGTATACAATCACCATAACCTAAAACTTTAGTTATATTCCTTTAACAAATTATTGAGTTCTTTCACATGTTCATGTACATACAAAAAGGTGATGGTTTGTTTTTGGTAGCAATGATTGTACATGTACTGACAACTACCAATATATACTATTAGAATTCTCATGTACACATCATACATAATAATTCTTACTATGCAAGACATTGGACCTGAAATGTATGAAAACCACTAGCAACTATAATCACTATATTAGAGCCAGTCGTTGCTCTTGTTAACATTGAATAAAAAGTGTCACTTACAAACAAGTCTGCCTTTTTTTGGAGGAAATCAATCTGCTTTAAGTTCATCGGTAAAATGCATTTTGAAGCAAAGGACTGATTTCCAACTCTAAAAGATGGACTCATCGGAATTCTAGACAGCATGACTCGATCGGTCTTCTTCAGCTGGTTTGATTCCCCTAGTTCTTTTTGACAAGCATGCACATTATGAACAGTGCAGGGTTCTAGCTAGTGTATTTTAGCATAGTGGGCCACTATGCTAAAATAAGGGCCACTACGCTAATTTCTAACTAGTGTAGTGGTGCTTTGCTATCATTTGCTTGATCAACAATGTCTAATCAATGTCTGAACAATGAAAAATGATGATATGCCATTCAAAACTGACCAAAAAATCCTTAAAATTACATGTGATGTTAACAGATTGCCAACTTTTAACTCTACATTGTCAAAATCTCACTGTTGAAGGGCCAAGAACTCCCTTCCACAACAATCTCCTGATTGGTTGCTTCGCTACCATGCCATACCAACTACGCTAAAATGAAATCCTGGCTAGAACCCTGAACAGTGGAGCATGGCTTAATGTTCCATCCTTGGTACACTGATAGCTGAGGAGGACTGAGCAATACAGTAAAAAATTTCCCTGTTCTAAGTTGCAGAACAGTTTTATTAGGTCATGATTTGCTATATTTAGGAGGTAACATATTCTAGTATGTTGTTATTTTCCTCCAGGACTTCCTAGCAGGAACCATTCTCCTCTTGCAGCCACTGCCTCCTTCCTGACCATCCTCTTCTTGTCCCCGACTGCAACGGCCAGCTCTCGCACCACCCTGTTTCTGTACGGGTACACGACTGCGTGAGGGAGGCTCGTCATGCTGCCTACGCTTTTCAGGGCCGCCATTCGTACCTTCATGGTCGGACCATTCTTCGACAGCTCGAGTAGCTGTGGGATGAGAGCGTCTATGTTCTTTGAAATCACCTGGGGGGCTTCTTGGACGAGGCTGGAAAACATCTCCAGGGTTGACACTTGCAGACTGGGATCCTCGCCTAGCAGGGACTGTACCAAGAGGGGAACCAGAGGGGGGAGCGCGCCCAGGAGAACTTGACGTGGTATGAAGGTGAGGAGGTGCGAGACTGCGCACAGGAACGACTGCTTCCTCCCGTCGTCCGCTTGGTTGAACCCGTCCACCAGGGCGGGGAGGTTTTCCATGAAGAAGCGCTGCTTGTACATCAGGCGGATGTTGGCGTGCGATTCTTTAGACAGGACGTCTGGAGAGTCGCTGAGGATGACGTAGAAACCTTCAGCTGCCCTTCTCCCTATTGCTTCATCCTCGAAGAGTGCCATGAGCGTCTTCGTGAACTGGGAACCTGAGGGGTGACCTCGAATCACCAGGGCCTTGGTCAACCAGACTAGTACAGCTACAGCTCGACACCTTGCCTTCTCGTCTTCAGTCTTACTCAAGATTTGTTCCAAACAATCTCTCGTTTCTTGTAGAAATGTCTGGAGCTGTTCCCCTTGGTCCCACTTGTTGACCACACCAGACAAGGACTTTGCAGCTGCGAGGGAGGTGGGCTCGTGGTCGGATGCACAAGACAACGTCAATAGCTTCTGGGCAAGTTCACTTATAGAGGGAATGTCGACGTTTCGTGCCACACTACACACTATAGCGCTGAGGAGCTGAACTGTTTGGGTCTGTTGCCATGGTGAGGAAACGTCTAGCGGTTCGAAGCTTGCCGACGTGTTAAGACTGATTGCGGCTAAGTTGCCCTGAAGGAAGGCCTGTACAGTACTGTTGACAATACCCTTCCCTGTACTGTTTGGTAGGCTTCGAGCTACAGCCCTCAACACCTTAGCTACAATTTCTAGAAGTGACGTATCGTGGAGTAGGTTTTCATCTGACGTATTCACAGCAGCAGATAGAGCCATGGACATAAGATTTAGTACAATCGTATCAACAAAATATTCTACATTAGCGTCGTTGATCACAGTTTTTTCTACTACTTTGTAGACACAGTCTAACGTAGCAATGGCTTCCTGTGTGGCTTGGTCTGGACAACTTTCTATCAAAGCTTGGAGGTGACTCAACAGTTTGGGAATTGTACATCTTACAATGGTGGGGTGAGTCGAGACGGCTGCCAGAGTGTTCAACACGTACTGATTTGTCACATGTTTGGCGCATACTTGCTCGCTCTGGTTTGTGTCCATGGCGTTTGGGTTGTTGTTCTCCAGCACTTGGAGAAGTTTGGACAAAACTTCCTCTCGTACTACGTCGGGATGGGCCGTTGCCATGGCAGCGAGTGCCTCAGTGCTCCTACGCTGTACCGTGGGATCTGCGTCATGAAGAACTAGCCGGCCAAGATGATTTGCGCACAAATCTAAATGTTTCCCTTTTACAACATCAGTAATGCCAATCATGGCTGCCATCCCGCCGACCCCGCTACTCCGCAGTCCCGCGTCGGCGTCTTCGAGAACGGAGTAGAACAGGGTGAGGAAGTTGTCGCTGTGGGGGACGACGGGATTGGGCGCGTCGGTTCCCGAGGTAGAGGCGTGAGCTACGTGGATGAACGCGATGGTGACTTCCAGGATGGTGTGACGGTGCTGGGGGTAGGGGTGGACCTGAAACTGCTCCACCAATAGGGGCACAGCAGTGTCCAGTACGTGGACGCATGCCGGGTCGGAGGCTCGTGCTGCTGCCTGGAGCAGCTTTGCGCTGGGCCACATCAGCTTCAGCTCAGGCTCACACAGGTGGTGTTTACAACCCTTCAGGAGGCTGTCCAAGAAGTGATGCAGGGAGAACACAGACCGAGTCTGTAATACAACAACAAATTATAGTGGTATTGTAAGCAAGTCATCATACAAATGTACACTGAATTATACTTACAATCACATAACATTTGGGTGGATACTAGTACAGAAACTTCAGTCCAGGTCCGCGCCAGGTTCGAAGAATTAGGCCTAATTTAAGTTCGGCCACAGTTGACGCTTTGCCTCAACATCTATGGACTTATCCTTTAATAAGTGGTCCTAGATATTGTTAACAGCCAATTGCAACATTTAGAAAGAGAGCAACAGTCTGGTCCTTTTCTGATCGGTCCAAAAAAGTCTACTATTTTCTTGACTAAAATAAGGGTTTTGTACCATGTACTGGTACATACAATGTATCCCTACACAGTATCATTTTTTTTGCGTTCTTCATCAATCTGAAAAGTTCATGCAAGTGGTGTACAGGATAGGAAATCAAAATCTATGTACCACTCTGACAATTTCCGTGACATACATGTACATGCGTGATGAAACTCTGAGACAAAGCGTGGATAAGAGGATATCTCTACCTCTGTGACAGCATGTGACAGTGTTGCTACCACAGCGGTGAGTCCGGCCAGGGCTGCGTTCTCCACATCCTGGTGTATGGAGCTGTACACCTCCTTACTGATGGCAGACAACAGCAGGTCCAGGAAAGACTTCATACTGTCTGCACCATATACCTCTGCACAGGCTGCCTGTGGGTGGTGGGAAGAAGGAAAAGGCATTTTTGTATGATAAAACCAAGAGGTCATCACAAAAAGCTTTTCGAACAGAACATATCTTATAAGCTTGTAAGACCGTGTTTACGTATGTAAGGATGATATCCCGTCAATAGCCTCTCAAAAGAGAACAGGAGTGTCTCTGTCTACAGAGATCATGATCAGGATTTTCAGAATATAATTTCAAGTCAATTCTTTGATCTAAAGTGACATGAATTCAAGATTGTAATTTCTCAATCTGTACACGCACGCACGCACGACATGCACGCACGAACACGCATGCACACTCACATATAAATATACTTTGTGCCTTAAGTTTGAGAATCTACTTCTCATATGTGTAATGATGTATTTTTATGTGGAGGAGCACAGGAAGAATAGCTAACAACATTGTTAAGCTAAATGTGGATACAAATAAAGTCAAAGTCACACACAACATGCTTCATCATGCTTGTGCTAATCATTAGTTTGTGTACTAGGGGTCTTGCATTAAGTTTTTTACACTGGGAGTTTTCCTTCCTCTACCAGAATGTTAATGAACTGAGATGGTTGAAGATTTACCAGTGTATGGAGAGAGTCCAGTTTGGCACTGGTCACATCAGAGGACAGCTTCTCCAGCAACATGGGCACACAGAACTGGGAACATACAATGTAAAAATGACTTGTATTAACATGAAAGCTCATCTGCATTGGTTGTCAATCAATCATTCAACCATTGCAATGATAGCATAGCATGCAATTAGAGGTTTCATCAATGAGAAAGTGACTGGCTATATATCTGTCAGGTGACACGAAGCCACTCTCTCATTGGTCAAACTGCTAAATATTTTCATGTTTTTATTTTGAAAATCTATGTCTTGACAGAGGTAAGTAGGGCTATAAGAGGCTATATATGGAGGGAAAATGTCTTTAATATTAGGAACAAACAGTACTGTATTGTTACAGTAATGTTAAACCTTATGGAAGATAAACATCATTTTTCCACTGATTCTTCTACTTCACCTATAAATAAAATTGTTGTCACCATATATAGCTACAGGTAAATCATCTGACACCCTTGTGGTGTTTGATCACATTATGTTGCAAGAGACAGTGCTGAAGGGGCTCGTTACAATTATATAACATTACATTTTTGTATATGTTTGAGTAAGAACAAACAGAGCAGTAGTTAACTAGGCTGGACCATGTGAAGGTAATCATTTTGTCTTTGCTTGCAAATGTTACCTTACTCAGTTGATTCTATCTAATGTCTAGTACAGTTGAACTAACTGTTACCTGTGCAAACTTGCTTGTAGCAGCTAACACCTGCCTGAGTCCCAGCACCAGGTCCTCCCTCGTTACACCATGGGGGTCATCAGCTGGCTGCAGGGGACATCAGAAAACTTCAGTCCCAATTCAAATCTAACATCTGACATAAATTGTTATTGTACTGTAAATCTGGAAAATTTCGCAGTGATTTTATCTTTTTTTGTGGCCTTGCCACTGTGAATGACTCAACAAATATGAATTACAGTACTGTTAGGTTATGATAATTAGACACCCAAATAATAAATAATATTCCAAATATACCAATTAACAATTATTCAAGCAACCGGATATGATTTTGGCATATAATTGTTTTAATCATAAACTTAGAACATTGTAAAAACCTCCTTTTCCTTCCAACTGTGACATAGTGATACAGTGAAAGAATAATGCATTTACAGTAACTAATCTCCAAGATATACAAGACTAAAGATATGCAAAACAAAGTCTGATAAAATACAAATTTCATGATATACATGTCTAGGTGAGAGATGGGGCAATTCCTTCTAATGTTACTGCCACAAATATTCTGGTAACCATATGCATGTTGTTTAGTTAGTTAAAACTCTATCTGGTCCCATATAAATGCAATAATTATGGTATCTTGGCGACCACTTGGACACTTACCGGAGTGAAGTCAATCGGAAAGTAGCAGGAGATGACCTCGAACAACTCCTCTGTGAACGTTCCTGTAGAATAAGATTGCCTTCATTATTGCAGAAAAATACATTACATGTTCTTTATATGGCAATTTTTATAACGATTTTCTTCCAATAATTAATTTTTGTAGACTACCGTACCTTGGAATTTTTTTAAATAAAAAAGACAGTCAAAAGTTTGCTTTTAAACACTTGACAATGACCCTTTCAAAGCTTCTTCATCAATTTCATTTCAAGTTCAGATTTTGGACAGACGGTGAAATTTTTTCCGTCCCAACTAGCAAACTTCCATCCCAGGACAGAGGGACGGGTCCTGGAGAAAGCCCTGGTGAACAGTTTAATTTTTACGTATCATCAACAATAATATGCATATGTCATACAATTATTATAAACCATTTTTAGAATTATGATTGCTTGGTTTGCAACAAATCATGACAGAAGTAGAACGGCCATCTCAATGAAAACATGTGATCATGACTGACCAATAGGAAAAGCCTGTGCGACGATCCTGGCAATGCTGAAGGCTATGATGAGGTTTCTGGGGTCCTTCTCTCCGTCCATGGCCTGGATAAACCCCCAGACAAAATCTGCACCCAGGGCCTGCAGGGCTGGGGGGGAAAGGGTAATTCAAGGGTCAGAATGTGTCATTGGAGGAAAAAACAACTTATCAATCATAAAAAAAGCACTTGTCTAGAATGCTTCTTTATTAGTAACTTTTTAGGCAAAAAATATTTACCTTCACATGTTCTAGCCAAACAAACTACTGCTCTATTTGTACACATCCATATATTCACCCTAGTCAGACGGTTCCTAATGTTTGCTTTAAAGGATATACATCTGAAAAGTTTCCCTATTGCCAATTAGAGACTGTGGTTCAGATGTGTTTCTTGTCATGTGTTTCATAGTAATCAATCAACTCCTAGATGGAGAGCATAGCAGACAGCAGGCTGGCAGGTCCTTGCGTTTCTGTGGGTGGAGTAGTCGGTCACAGATATTAGCCATGTTTCCACAGGGTTTTGCATGTGTACCCTTCAGTCATACATTGGAATTACAATAGAAAAGTGCTAAAGTAGTTGTCTACTGTATGAGAGCTTTGCAAGGCTGACTTCACTTGACTTGGCTGTCACAGTAGCCTGGCTAAAATCGCTCCCCTAGCGGCCGGCCCTACAATTGCCGCCGCCCTAGGAGGGGGTAATTAACTCCAGCCAGCGAGAGCTTGTGTAAACACAGGCTAACTGTCATAGCACCTTCCAGTCTGGTGTCCAGGAAGTTCGCCAGGATGTTGTAGATGGCTCTTCTGTCCGTCTGCACCAGGGACTGGACATACACCTCCTTAAAGATGACCTGTACAATCTTGACTTCCTCTCCCTGTGGTAGCTGTGGAGCTGCACTCTTTGTATGAGAAAAACAGGGACACAAAGTACAACTGTTATACAGTGAAACAAACAGTCTAGCTCACTGAAGAGCTGAAGCTGTAAATACCTTGAAGTTCACAGGGATTTTGTTTTATGGCAGAGAGAAAATGGAGCATTTGCAGTGGTTTTGAATGTGCCACAGTGCTATATATAGCCACATACATCCCAAAACAATTTCATCGGGTTGGCAGAATAGCTTGCACTTACTTTACTTTGAGACAATGTATGCAAAGTAAGTACAAACTGGTTGCATAAAAGAATTTCAATTCTCCTATATATCCTACAAATGTACATACTGTATGCAGAGAAATCCACTTTGCTCGGCCCGAAAACAGCGAATTGGCGGTAAAATTTCAATGGAAACATAATCAGAAAGCCTTAAGTTTCAATACTTATTAAAGGGAATTTCTGGTTCACAAAGCCCTGATTAAAAAAAAAAAAAAAAACAAGGAACATACCATCCAAAATAAGAACATATCAGGTGGATTTGGAACACCCCCCCCCCCCCCAAATAAATTTACGTTTAGTCAAGAGATGAGAGAAGAAAACTTACCAGGGCCAAAAGTCCATGTAGTACATGTGGCTGGACTGAGTGGTGGTCCAACAGTCGATCACAGAAGAAGGCAGACAACACCTCAGCTACAAAAGGAAAAGCAAAATAAAAAACTTAGAACCAAGCAAGCAAATACAGACAGGTTGCATTTTAGTGTAACCTACATGGAAAAAAAATCTACATAGGAGACAGAATCTGTAGGAAATAATATCATGTTGTTATAGAGTACCATACGCATTTATGTCAGTAAATCTCTGCAACTTGGTGGTACTGAAGCGCCAACTAGTGATCAATTATAGTACTTCAATAGTATTTCAATATCTAACATTGACCTATGAATTACATTGTATGTGTATACTGACCTTCTTTCTCTGTCAGCCTGTTGCTAGGCGACCTGTGCAGTACCTCTGCCAGCAGCTGGGTGGCTCTTGCTCGGGTTGTCACCTCAGTACTGGTGAGGGAGGACCTGTATGGGGGTTTCAAAGGTTGTGTGTTCAGAGTTCAACTTCTATGAATCTGTGAATAATCTAGAAAGTGCAAATGGTGAAGAGCTGATAAAAAATCTTATTTCTTTTAACCACCACTTTTTTACTACCGGGACTTTGATTGACTTTTGGCTACCACTAATAATATTCATGTAAATTCTCTCATAATATAATTGTAGGATCAGTACCACACAGCAAGCAAGAAACATGCATACTATTTTTCAATGTACTTACAACTTTAAATTGTGATCATGTAGTCACCCATACTACATACACTGTCCTACTCGCAAACAATGTAATGTTACATGTAGAATAACGGAGCATTAGTTCTATGAATTTCACATCATCCAATATTCCTTTGGCAATGTCATTGTCCTAACAAATGTGAAATCGAAGGCATTGTAATCAGTTGGTGTGATTATTTGCTTGTGCTAGTGTGTGTCCGCAGTTATATGAAAATAATGCTGGAGAGCAGCCTAGCAGGCTGTAACTTGCGTAGTGTAAAGCAAAAATGGTGTAATATGATACAGTCAAACCTGCCCAAGACGACCACCCGGGGGACCTGCAAAAAGCGGTCGATTTGGACAAGTGGTCGCTGAGACGAGTATTGACTCAAAACATGCCCGATGCAAAGTATAAATGGTTTCCGTTGTGTTTAATGGCAAATAGTAATCACACTGCACGCACGCAAAGAAGCGAGGTCTTTAATGTCAAATACAACACGCACACTGTAAACTGTAAATTTAACCCCAAAATCCGACGCAATCTGGCCAATTTCGGCACAAAATCGCGCTAGTTATCATCAAAAATCGATGAAAACCTCAATATTGAGACTGATGCGGTCGTTATGGGTCCCAATTTGGGCCGGTCGCGGTCGCGTTGGCCAGGTGGTCGTTGAGAAAAGGTCGCTTAATGTTTAAGTCAATGGGAAAATAAATCGGGACCGAGAAAAAGCGGTCGAAATGGCCAGGTGGTCGCTGAGAAGTCGCTCGGGCAGGTTTGACTGTACATTGAGAGTTGGATGTCTGGTTACTAGGCCCTGGTCCAATGTTGTAGCCAGGCAGAAAAGGATTACCTGCCAGTGGATCACAACACAGTAATGTCTGGTTACTAGGGGTACCCATTTAGACCTTGTCATAATGATGTTCAACTTATTGTATTGTACAATGTTGAATGTAGTACATTGAGTTTGTTCGTTTGTCTTGTTTAGACTTGTTTTGTGGGCAGTATTATCTTGCATCTCTGTTGACTTACCCGAGACTTTCCACCAGTTGTAACAGGCTGGTTTCCCCATCAAACACAGCTGCAATGTACAAAATAATCTAGGTTATACTAATCATACAGTCAGATGGACAATCATACAGGAAAATGATTTGAAAAAAAAAAGTCTGTTCCAATATCTTGCGCATAATGATAAACACAGTGAACTTTAGCAATGCTCTTTAACTCGAGGGCTATCATAATTTTCTCATTTTTCACACTGCACGGAAACAAGAATATCTGGCAATGTCTGGTTTCTTACACTACCGTGGAACTTGACATGTCCGGGGCGTATAAAGGAATTTCGAGCCACGGTGTGTCCGGTGCCGAATATCCCCAATCATTGCCGGACATGGCCATGTCCGGTAGTTCGCGGTACCCGCACACTGCGTGTTTTGAGAAGTGGTTGAGTGAAAGGGTAATGTGTATTCAAGTGATAATTGCTAACATGTTGTTTGAAAGAAAATGGTTCTAAACTGTATAGAAGTCTTACTGGAATGAAGACAAGGAACTCTCTCTTTTTTATTGTATCAACAAGGCTTATCATTATGCTAAACGTAGAATTTTTTCTAACTGTTGATTTGTTCAAATTATGTGTATTTCCCTAACATTGTCACCGAACAGTGTGGAAAGCCTTTGTGCCCGTCATTCCGTGAAGGCACGGGGCCACTTACATTTTCGGGCCCTAAGACCGTCAAGCCGGAGCAAAATTACCCCCAGGGTACCTTATGGGTCACCTGCGGTGTACTATATAAAGCGGGCCTGATCAATAGAGGAAGGGTCCGACAAAGGGCCTCGCTACTCACTAATATTTTCTAATATATGTCCCCAATTCAAATAACTTAAAAATTTCTGTTCAGAGCACGGAGGTTAAAAAACGATTTTCAACCCCCTTTCGTGTGACCAAAGAGCTATTATCAAGAAAAAAACTCTTAGGTGTGAGAAAGAATGAAGCATAACATTATTGTATCGACTTCACTGTCGAGTGTATTTGCATACCTGACACCTACATACTAAATATCCTTTGTTTGAACGAACAGTGGACCTCTGGCGTCGCCAGCCCAAGCCGGGAAGTACTAGCCTCCGTCGCAGACTACGCGGGATTGGATTTTATCTTACGGGGCCGTGCAAATAAAATACTAAGGATAGGATGACTACTTGACCGGTAGAGCGAGTCTACGACAAGAAATGGCCCTTCTGCACTATATTACTACCAGAACTGTACCACCGACAAATAACCGACGTCGTAATAGTGCGAAGTTTTCCACCCTGTGTCTTATGTGTCTTTTTTGTATTCTACAAATACACTTTTATGGCTCAACAAAGCAAAACAAAACGAGGCAAATCATACACATGGACATAATAGGGACTTTATGTTCATAGCGATTATACATTACTTTCACAATGCCGTTGTTGTCCAACAGAATTAAAGTGTGATCCAGTGAATTTCCTACCATCTTTCTGGTACTTTTGTGATGTCTTTTAGTGAATCTGCACGTCCATTTGTTAGTATTTTTGACCTAGAAGTCCGTGATGTTGTAAATTCTTTTGTCTGAATTTTCGCTTGGCTTGGCTTCGAGTGCCGCCATTTTGACCCCCAGTATCTAATGTTCATAGCGATTATACATTACTTTCACAATGCCGTTGTTGTCCAACAGTATTAAAGTATGAACCAGTGAATTTCCTATCATCTGTCTGGTACTTTTGTGATGTCTTCCAGTGAATCTGCACGTCCAATTATTACTATTTTTGACCTAGAAGTCCGTGATGTTGTAAATTCTTTTGTCTGAATTTTCGCTTGGCTTGGCTTCGAGTGCCGCCATTTTGAACCCCAGTATCTAATGTTCATAGCGATTATACATTACTTTCACAATGCCGTTGTTGTCCAACAGTATTAAAGTGTGAACCAGTGAATTTCCTATCATCTTTCTGGTACTTTTGTGATGTCTTTTACTGAATCTGCACGTCCATTTATTAGTATTTTTGACCTAGAAGTCCGTGATGTTGCAAATTCTTTTGTCTGGCTTTGAGTGCCACCAGCCAATTTGAACCTCACTAGTTTTTATAGCGTTATATAGTGACTTACAAAAACAAATTCGACTGGATGTGCTGCTTTGTGGCTATAGAATGATGTTCATATTTTTTCAATGAAGAGTATTTGCGATTGATTGCTGTGTGCTGTTGGGACGGTGTTCGTGATGAAAATATATCGTAAAATGCTTTGTGTTTGCAGGTGAAAGAGCAAAAACGAATGATCTGTTAACGGTTATTGTAACCTTATCAGATTGTTAACTGCGTCATAAGGGTAGGGGTGTACCTTTCAACTGAAATATCTACATGTAATATATATATATATATATGATATATATATGCACTTAGACAAAAACGGGATGAACTTGACGCTACTCTGTTGTTTTAGGTTAGTACATTAGTTTGTACCACTACAGTATGTATGTTAACTCGTATACTGTTGCCAGAAAGTGTATTGTTTTAATGTTTGTGTCTGCTGCAATGTCATAGTCGTAAAGTTTTAAAATTTGGGTACTCTTGAAGTCGTCAAGCGACCCATGATCACGTGCATAACAGTGGCCAATCATGCAATGTCCATCATTATTAACCAATCACAGAATACAGAATGTAGTTTAAAACTTAGTACATTTTCGAGACTACTCGTGATCACGTGCATACCAGTGGCCAATCATGCAATGGCTACCGTGCTTAACCAATCACAGCTAGCGTACACTCGTTTGGTGCTCGGTTTGAATTGGATTGCAGTCATAACGACATTTGACTCGAGCAGTGAACCACCTTGTGTTTTCGTTTCCTTCCAATATGTCATCTAACTTCTCTACTCGCGGTTTTTACCGGGACGAAAACGAGGGCCGGGCACGACAGACCACGCCTCAGCACAATCGGACCGCTGCGTTTTTAACACCGCCTAGGACGGAGATCGGCAACAGGGAGCTCCTCTCTTGCATCCAGAACTTGGTCCGAAGTACCGCGACTCCCACACCCCGCGGAGGGCAGAGGGCGCCTTCAGTACCCTCTCTGCCCCGAAGAAGTACCCCCAGGATCGGGCCCGGTATCCTCTTGCAGAATACAGCAACCTCCCGCCCACCAACACAAACAGGATCCCAGGACGCTGCTTGGACTTCTATGACAACGCTAGTTTAGATGGATTCAATGCAGCTCAGCGCGTTGAAGACCAGGATTACATGTGTAACCCTGAGGACAGCTTTACCGTATTGTAGAGTTCATGTAAATCTAACTCCAGCATGAATAGCTGGAGGGTTTGTCTTTAGTTATCATCAGAATGTTCTGCTGGCAACTGTAAGGATTGGTTCTAAATGATTGTAAAATACGCCATGATGTCCATAGCTGTAGGAAATTGTATAAACTGATTGTAAAAACTTGTTTTTAATATCAATAGTTGTAACGTTATGCTTATTTTTAGAATGAATGTAAGTTGAGTTTGTTTTCAATAACTGTAAAAATTCGTTTCCAATGATTTTAGAACAAGTATTGTTGTGCCTAGTTGTTGGAAATAGTATTGAATAATGTTAAAGCGGTGTTTTTAATAGTTATCATAGTATTTGTTTGGAAGAAATAGTTGTAGTTACCTGTAAATATTTTTGTGTTGTTTTGATTGATTTGTTGATTCGCTTTCACTACCTGCAAGAGATTGGTTTCGTCGGAAATCATGTTATGATAATTGCCGACTGTTTCGTTGTTTCTTTTGTTTATCTTGCAATTGAATAAAGTGTCCAAAGTATACTGGCATCGATAATCTTTTACTGGCACAATTCCTTTGCATATATATCAATATATATGTGTGTGTGTGTGTGTGTGTGTATAAAGGTGTAGGTGTGGTGAGGGTGTAATCGGTAGGTGGAGGGGGCTAGAGGGGAGGGTTGAATCGGTAGGGGGAGGGGGGCCGGCAAGGGGGGGGGGGGGGTTCGTAGGTAGGACGCTGGTTTCCATGACGACGGAGTGCGTGCCCGGGTGCATATGCCTCCCAGGCACGAGGCACGTGCGATAATAAGGTGATAATTAGGTGTTAATTGTCCGGTAAATTATGCATGGAGCTACCGTGCGGCACGGCAAAAGTGTGGGGTGTCCGGGTATATAGAGAAGTATAGCGGCTAAATGAGCGGGAACGTTCGGGCCCTATACACGTCCCGGGCACGAAGTGGTTCGTTTCCGTGCATCCTCGGGTGTGCCAGTTGCCCGGACAGGCAGTCTGTCCGGTATGATACGTACCGTGAATGCCCGACCATTTCGAGTTTCTGGGTGCATGCCCAGGAGTTTCCACCACGTAAACTCGGCTTTTCAAGCAGTGTCATCAAGGTAAAAGTCCTGGTAAAGAGGTGAAAGATTCTAACTACACTTGCCTTATGCAAGTTTTGGACTGAATGCCCCTCCCCCCATTGTCTCATACATGATAACAATTACGGCTACCATTTAACCGGCTTTACAAACGTCTATTCCATTACAATATTTACCAGCAGACTTTAAACCTCTAATAAAACAATCACCGACCTTTAGCGACACTCTGCAAGGCGCTATCTTGCTGTCCTTGTACAAATTCCAAGACGTTTTCCTGCACGTTCCCACTGAGCGCTGCCATCTTGGATGACCGGAGACAGTATCACAGCGCTCTCTAGCGGAATCTTTATGAACTGCAGTCTCATCACTTTTCTACCACCGCATGCAACCAAAATCAGAATGATTTCGATAAACGACGGGTCGAGATTTAACAAGATGACAATATATTTATCAAAGAAATAATATAAAAGTCTGAAGTTATGAATGATACGTCTTTAGGTCTCATATGAGTTGAAGCTACCTTTTTTTCTTAGTTTTATGTATTGATGCGCTCAAATGGTACACCCGGAAGTGAGTCGTGGCTCGTGGCAGGTCAAAACTTCCTCCAGTTTTTATATTGATTCACAATTTGGTCCTTTTCAGTCGTCTTCATGTGTGGGTGTTTCGTACTGTGAGAGGGACGGGTTCCCGTGTGTCCAACATGAGTAAGTAATGTTTCTCTAGTCATGTAGAAGTTGAACAAACGGCCATTCTTTGCCCTTGACTCTTGAGAGAGTTTATTTTGTCATACAATAATGATATCATCTCACCGTATGTTTCATCAAAATGGTAACTGACCATATGTTCACTCATTATGAGGTATAGTTTGTGAGTTGCAGTCCTCTTTTTGATGAAGCAGAAGTTAAGATGAAAATTATCTGCTTGTGAAATAATTCTACCATTAAATATTAAACGTTATCAACTTGCAAGCATGAATAAAAATGCTGTTCTACAATTTCCTGTTTAAACCAATTAAGGCACATAGCACATAGTGCTGGGAGTAAATTGAGATATCTTCAAATTTCCAAGCAGATATTTGATCAGCGACATCTTTTTTGTCCCCAACGAAATAACTTTTTAACGAAAGAGAGTCTGTAATTTGTCAACAACACTTTATTTACTTTACGTATACATATTTTATTACCTGGATGTCTAACCCTCATTGACATACATGTATGCTATCCTACATTCATTTTAAATGGTCTAATACATGTGATGTATTATATTGCTTCCATTTCAAGCCATGATGACGTTATGAAGCCTACATCTGTGACAAGTTGGGACCATGAGTAACATGGGTCCCCTCCTGTCTGTACCACTCTGCTATGGAGCCCTGGTGCTGTTCACTGCCATCCTACACAACGTGTTCCTCATCTACTATGTGGATGTGTTTGTGTCAGTCTACAAGATCGACAAGATGTCCTTCTGGATCGGGGAGGTAAGAATCAACATACTGGTCATCCTAAACACCTAAAACAAAATCAAAATCCAGAGCGCCACACAAGATTGCCCCAAGTACTAGTACACTATTAGAGCGGTTTGAGGTTGTTTAAAGTCATTGGAGGTGTTCAGGCAGACCTTTAAGATACTGTAAACCCATTTATTTTGGAGGTATCTCATTTTGCGATAGGACCAGAGATTAGTTTTCCATGTTGCTTCAAATTCACAGTTGAAACAATTAATTGACAGGGCAAAACATGTATTTGCGTCTTTTGCGATTTTGAATGGTATTGTGGTGGAGAGGCAGTTTTCAAAAGCCACAAAAATAAAACGGTTAACCACCAAAGATATTTTAAGATTTACAGTAACAGCTGTTCCCAGCTGGTAAGTACTGTACATGTAATTTAGTGTTTGTTTGTTTGTGTCCACTCAGGCAAAGGTTTGGCTCTGGTTTGTTTTGGACATTCCCTTGGTGTACTGTTGTAGTAAGCTTACTACAACAGTACACCCATGGTTCTGCGACTGTTCCCTCGTTTATATATAACAACAGGTCTGTGTAAAGGGCCTCAGTAAGCTGATGCCTTAATGGTCTAAGGTCAGACAGCTGAACTTGAGATAGTTCCAATGCATTAAGAGAGGTTGAAATGGTGTGCCCTCCCCTTTCAGAAAAGGGCATACAGACTTTCTTTCAGAATACAATAAAGCCATACTGATTCCATTATATGGATGACATCATCTGGGCATCCCGAACGATGTGAGTGTGGGAAGAAAAAAATTGTTTCATTTTGATGAAATTTAAGGGCTTTGGAAGGTTGAGCAAATGTCTGAACTCACAGAACAATGAATTCTTTGTCTCCTTTGACTTTGGAAAACTTCAATCATTAGTTATTTTCCAATATTTACAGCATATGTTTGCTCATTTTGAAGCTTATTTGTACAATAGATTAATGGTATGGCTGCATATTCAACATTCTCTTGTTTTGGAAACGTGCAGGCGGACATCATCCATATATCCAAGTCAGTTTTGCCTAATGGCAAAGGTACAGGAGCTGATTTGTTTAGATCTTCTCTGATCCATTGAATGTATTTCTCCATGCCTTTTCAGACCATTTTCCTGATCTGGAACTCCCTGAATGACCCATTGTTTGGCTGGATGAGTGACAAAGGCTTTCTGCAGGCAGATAGGTGAGCAAGGCAAATAGAGACCCTTTTAGTTATCTAACCACATACATGTATATCCTGTTGTAATTTGGGTCCATCTCTATCCTAAAACAGCTCAATGTGTGGCATGATGTAAGGCCATACAAGATGCAAATTTTGAAATGACCAGACAAGACATGTAATTTTTTGGCGATGCCTCTGGGGCTAGCCTAAAAGTATATAATAAATTTGTTTGACCTTTTATACATATTTTTTGTCTTACAGCTCATCCGACCATGGCTCTTCACCCCAGATTGTCCTGAGGCGTTTCCGCGCCCTCTTCATAAACGGACCGCTCTTCGCTCTCTCGTTCCTCACGTTCTGGGTGGCGTGGGCCGTCCCGGCCGTCCAGTTCGTCGTGTGCCTCTGCCTGTACGACACATTCCTGACCATGGTCGACCTTCACCACAATGCCTTACTGGCCGACCTGGCCGTCTCGGACAAGGAGCGCACCAGACTCAACTCCTACTGTTCGATATTCAGTGCCTTTGGTTCGCTCTCGGTCTTTCTCTCCTATGCAATATGGGACAAGGAGAACCTGGGAAACTTCCGCGTCTTCTGTGCAATATTAGTGTGTATTTCTATCAGCGGATTTTTTCTATGTACAGTTTGGATGAAGGGACAGTTCATACACAGGCACCAGCAGAAAGAGCCGGACCCATTGCAAAGGTGGGTTCCCCTCTATTAGAATAGTTCTGATATGTGAGATTTACAGAAATTAAAAGTTTTTGAAAAAGTATTATAATAGAATTATAGTACTACATGTATGTGAATGAAGCTATCCAGGATTGGTTAGTTGACTTTTCCCCATCCAAGGTACAAAACCCTCTCAACTTTCCCAAATCAAAACTCACATAAGCATGAAACCATTCTGATTAATAGTCATATTGATTGATATTAATCTAAAATGCAATTTCAACATTAACTTTGATAATACACAGGAGATTATTTAAAACAATCTGAAGATCTTTTGCAACAATCTGCATGGAGATTTGAAAAATAATCTCCAGATTTTAAGAAAAAATTCGCCAGATCTTAAGAAAAATTCCTCGGATTTTAAAAAAATCTCCAGATTGTAAAAAAATCTCCAGATTTTTTAAAGAACTCCAACTGTGCGAGACGGCCAACCAATTTTCCAATGGGTGGCCACATTGATTTTTTAATGATAGCTATTGAGAAATCTTCACGTTAACGTAGTGAGTTTGTACTTCCAGCATCCTTGTGTCCAGTTCCTCGGGCAGTCCTGGTGTCCAGCTGAGTGTGAGAGGCTACTTCAGACAGCTCATGGCTCACAGGAACTTCCTGTGGTTCACGGCCATGAACCTGGTGCAGGTTTTCCACTGCCACTTCAATAGCAACTTCTTCCCGCTGTTCCTGGAGAATCTGCTAGAGGGCATCCCACCTTCAGTGTGCTCAGTGCTGCTGGGTAAGTCACGTGTTCATTATGTGTTAAAATTCTAACTGGAAACTGTGACTCCACTGCCCACCCCAGGAAAGGCTAGCGCTTGCAGGGTTTTTCCTCGGGTAATTTGGGAAACAGGAAACACAACATACTTTTTTTCCTAGTAGGCCTTAAGACCCCCATTGGAACAATGAAAGTTACTGAAGTTGCTCAAAATACTTTTTTTCAGCCAGGTTGCTCAGGTGGCAACATTAGTCAAAAGCAAGGCTGAACCATCTACATTTAAGATTACCTCACTTCCCACAAGATATTCAAGTCAGCTACTATCCATTATCTTTTCTTCCTGTTACATGTAACTACTAACTTATGTTTTATGTTATCAAGATAAAGCTTAAATGCCAAAAATGAAGTTTTGGCCTAAGCTACCTGGCTTTAAAATTGTTATTAATGCGCCAAGCAAAATGTGGTTGCATTTGCAAGCGTGCAAGTGGTTATTTCGCGCACTTGTTTCTTGTACACTTTTAGCAAGTCAGCCTTGGGATACTACAACACACAATACTACCCAAAACTTTTCCTGTTTCAGGTATTTCATTTATTTTCCCCCACATCAACAACCTGTACTTCCTGACGCTGTGTCGGAGGTACGGTACGTACGCCGTGATCCGCGGGCTGTTCCTGGTCAAGCTGGTCCTGAGTACGGCCATGATGATGGTGGGACCGGACTACACATGGGCACTCTGCTTCTTTATAGCCAGGTCAGCTAGTTCACCTTTATCTGTGGGGTAACCTATATTCATTGTTATAAAAATACTGCACCTGGGCACTCTGCTTCTTCAAGCCAGGTAAGTAAGCTCATCTTACTCTAATGCTAGTTCACTTTTATCCGAGGGGTTACCTAACATGCACTGGCATAATACCGGCACGTTTACGACGATTTCTCTAGCCATACTGATTTGACAAATTGTCAACGCATCATTTTCTCCAGTTACATGTTGCTGTTATAGCTTATCCTTGCCACTTCTTCTGTGTATTTTTTTGTCTCTCTTGTCCTGCTAAAAGCGTAATATTGCAATTGTAACACGCCGCGTAATTACACGGCAAACGGGCGCGTGGTTGGGAGGGGGGAAAATACCGGCCGGAAGAAACACGGCACAATTAACCTCCGCTATGTACCTTTATACATCCTCTGATGTTCCTTCCTTTTCTGTTAGTAAATGCATAAAACATAAACCTACTTGAGCATACAAAAAGTCATGGGAAAACGGACGTATACTGTCAAGAATTTTCACTTAACTTTTGTCTGTCACAACCGCTATGACGTAACACTTTACTGCTAGCGTCGATATAAAATGGCAGGAAAATGTCGGCGTATTCTCAATTTTGCCCATTCAGTCGTAGATCCGGGCGATAATGCAACAGTTCTTCACATTTTTACACGAGTTGTAGGTCACCAACAGAAATTCAAGATTGCTGTTGAATCATGTTCGTCTTGTGCCGTGAGCATGCGTAATTATGATCTACAAATCTGGCAATGAATGTGACAGTGTGTTCGTCCCATGACAAGCTGCCTGTCCCGAAAAACATACTGAAAACTTTTGGCCTTGTTGTCTTTGAATGCATTGTTATCGATGCTTTGTAAATGATGTATTGGGCACCTAGATGTCTGAAGTGTGCACAGCTCAGAAATAACTATTGTTGCATGTGTAGATCTCTTTAAATTCCATTATTTTTGATCGGCCGGTATAAGTCTTACTGCCGGTATTATGCCAATGCATGTTATATCCATTGTTAAAAAAAAAGGTATTTTGGGGTATCAAGTTGACGGTTTCAAACTGCAATAATTTGAACATTTTTTATTTGTTGAAAATGTTGCACCGTCAGTCATCTGATACCCCAAAATACTCTGGTTTTATTTTAAAACAATGGATATTGGTTACTGCATTGGATAAAGGTGAACTAGTATTAAATTCTTTCACTTTTGCAATGACTTACTTTTGAGGTAGGAGGAAAAAAGGACCTTTCTGCAGTGTTTGAAGTCTGCAGGTGAAACAATTCAACAATTCATATATACTATATATATCTACTTTCTGTACATTACAATTTATCTCAATCCTGCATGATGGGCATTAACTCTAGATCTGTGTATGGAGTCTATGTTATCGGTGTCTGTTTACTAGTACTGTAAATGTATTAAAGTTCGCGGGGATTTGATTTCATTGGAGCGGGAAAAAGGACTTTTTGCGGTGGTTTTTATTTCGCAGTAACACCATAGACAGTCTAATACCATTATAGAAAAATGTTCGCGGTGGTTTTAAGTTCGCGGTGAAGTGGTCACCACGAAAACTGCAAACATTAATCCACCGTGAACATTTCTGCATTTACAGTATGTTCTTGTGTGTCCATAGTTATTTGAATACACTATCAGTAGATATGCACAAAAGCAGTGACGTAGGAAGAGAAAGGCAAAGGTCAGACATGTTGGGCAGGAAGTGCAGTTCAGAGTTGGTAGAACAAGTCATTAATCACTAGTCATTGATTGAATACTTATAGTAAGTAAGGCGTGTAGGTTTGGGCCCCTAGTGTGTGTTTCTTTTCACATTGACACTGTAGTGTCTAATATTTTCTATTTTGCTGTCCTATACAGTAACAGAGTGTTCACTGAAGGCACATGCCGACTACTGAACCTGGTAGTGAGTGATCTTGTGGACGAGGACTACGTACTGAACAACAGGAAACAGCCCATCTCTGCGCTGGTGTTCGGCATGGCGGCCTTCCTGTCCAAACCTGGTCAGACGTTAGCACCTCTCATGGGCACATGGATACTCTCCGTGCAAACAGGTTTGTTCCTAACAGTGTTTTTACCTCCGTTAAAATGGAGATATTGTTTTTGGTTGGCTCATTCAAATTATGAAAAAACCACAAAGCACTATGCAACATTTGAAATTCCTTTTAAAAAACAGATACATTTTATGTAAACCTGCCAACGACTGCATTATGGGAGAGGGCAGTCATAAGTATTTTGAAGTTGACAAGTCCTATTATAATAATTCTATTTTTTCCAGGCCATGATATTTTCCAGACAGGGAACAAGTTTGGTTCCATCCATGCCAATACCAGTCAGATGGACACAGGCACCTTCACCTCTCACCGACTAGGCTGCTTCCACCTGCTGGTGTATGTCCCTATCGGTAAATATCCTTTTACTCATCAGTTCTATAGTTTTTCATGTGTGTCTTTCTGTTTTTGTTTAAGTGCCATGCATGTGTTTGTATGCTTCTTTTTCTCTGAAAATCAATAAAGATTATTTTTAAAGAATATTCCTTTTTTTTCCACCTCTGGTGTAAGTGACCATTAGTAAATGTCATTTTTTGTGTTTAACTTCTTACCATATTCTTACATTATAAACCATACATTTCACTTCAAGTTAAGAAACTTTGTTAAAAATTCATTTCAGGCGATTGAACAGGAGGTACCTTTGTGACTAGATTTTAAACTATCTGCTCAGAACTTTTGTCAGAGGTTCTTTGAGATGAAAATTTCTTGTATGTTGACTAAAACAACACTCGATTGAGTGAGAGTGGCAGTGGTTCATTGAGGTTTTTCCCTTGTTTCGCCAGCGTGTGCGCTGCTACAGCTCCTAGCCTGGTCTCAGTTCAGCCTATGCGGCAGCAGGCTAAGATGGATCAAGTCCCAGCGGGAGGGGGGCAGCACCTACAAGTTTGTATAGCGGGAGGGGGGCAGCACCTACAAGTTTGTGTAGCGGGAGGGGGGCAGCACCTACAAGTTTGTGTAGCGGGAGGAGGGCAGCACCTACAAGTTTGTGTAGCGGGAGGAGGACAGCACCTACAAGTTTGTGTAATGGTAGGTGCGCTGCACCCACAAGCACCCACAGTGGGAGGGGGCAGCATCTTCAAGTTTGTGTGTAGTGGGAGGGGGGGGGAGCACCCAGAATTTGAAGAGCCTGCTCTTCTTTGGTTGGATCTACTTGCAAGTTTACAAAAGTAACGGGTTCCGCACTGGTGTTCCAGTGCCAAATCAATGGGTCGAATCGGCCTCAGCACTGGTTTTCTAGTGCTGAAGAAACGTCAGGCTCAGCGCTGGACTTCCAGTGCTGACGACCACTTCAGCACTGGTGTTCCAGTGCTGACAGAGGAGACCGTTACTTTTGTATATTTGCGATCTACTTATATTTTGGGCCTTTAAAAGGCCTCTATTTACTACATGCCTCCATTTTTCCTGTCATCTCATCCATAGTGGATGGTCAAAATGAAAGTTAAGCCATAATATGGACATCCATCTAGGAAAGCAAAAATAAGAATGGAATGGGCTAAGAAATGTGCCAACTGTAAATGATCATAACATCAGCTCTCCTAATTCTGCCGGGTACCCTAAGACTGCTAACGTAGTTCAATTTTATCTACAGGGTAACCTATATCCATTGTTTTTGAAAAGAATGTATTTAGGAATATCAAGTTGATGGACGGTGGTTTCAAGCTGCAACATTTTCAAAATATTACTGTTTGAAACCACCAGCTGTCAACTTGATCTCCCCAAATGCTTCTTTTCAAAAGCAATGGATATAGGTTACCCCGCAGATAAAGGTGAACTGGTGTTATATTTGAAGAGATTTACTTAAATGCAGTATTATTAAACCTCAAGATACGGACAGACTAAAGATATCCAGGTGTTCAAGGTTGTCTGAGAAGACCTCGAGGATGACACAGTGTTTTTAAAACGGAATTCAACTCTAGAGGCGAGAGTTCTGATTCTGCAGATAATATCATTCTGCAGATCCCCTGAAAAATAATTATATTGCCAACTTTTTTGCTAGGCAGCAGTTTTACTCTCAGGAGCAATATTCTGCTTTAAACCCCAAGTACCCTTCAGATGAATTACAGCCATGTGTAATATACTGTCCTGAACAACTGTAACACTGGTACACCAAGGAGGTTAAAAAAGGAGGTTAACCTCCTTGGGTACACAAATTTCTGAGAGTTGATATTGGCAGAGAGCCTTTGTGTAGGTACAATTGTTGATGGTTTTAAAAGATGCTTCTTAGTTTATTGCTGATATTTATTTTCAGCTATTTTAGATGCTTTCTTTACAAAATATCCCAGAAAAGGTCAGATTTTCCTGCCACAGTGTCTAAGATAATTATGGCTCAGAGGTAAGACTGTCTGTATAGTTACTTTTATTGAGCTGTTTACATGAACCCGTATGGTAAAAAAACTTCTCTTTGGAAGTAAACCATGTATAAAAGATTTTAATGATGTTTTTCTTAAAATATGGCAAAGAGTGAATGATGATGTATTTATCACAGACATTCCCATGATAATTGATTTCCTGTAATGAGATTATGTTGTAATATTCTCAAACTTAGCTATTTTTCTTATAGAGTATTAAGGCAAACGTGGAAGAAGAAAAATCTTACTTGATATTGTGTCTCACATAAGCAGGATATTTCATACATAAATGAATAGATATTTCATTATGTTGTAGGTTTTTATCATATCTTGCATTACTTATGTTAAGACCGATTATGAAAAGAATGTCAAGTTTGAAAATGTAATAACCTCAAGGTATCATTTTAAGATCAACAAACCATGGAGGTTTTAATATTGTTTTGAAATTTTATAGCAACAAATGTATGACCTGTCACTAACATGACCTGTCAATTACTATACAATCAGACAATTTAAGTGTAATACAGCCATAATTGAGATACATATGTCCAGAAAGTACAATGTATATTGTTAACTTTGATTAAAATGCATCTTTTTATCAAGTTTGAATTCAATGCTATTTGTACCTTCACATATTCTTTTTGCTCCCTTTCTTCATGGTTACTGAAGCCAACACCCTTTGTTGTTCGATTATGTAAAGTGGCAAGTGGCAGGACAGAGCTGGTGGGACTAGTCACCATATACATTGTGTATACTTGATGATAAATGATGGGAACTTCATACTTGTGACATGTGAACGTGGATTCAGGGTGAACATCACCATGCATAATTTAAGTAAATGTGTTTACTAAGTCATTTACCTAAAATCCATCTCATATACTATATATTAGGTATGAGGTAGCCGAACTCTAGTTGTTGATCAATCCAGCTATACTTGTATTTATTTTGTGTATGTTGGACTAAGTGGACTTTTTCTCCGGGTTCAGCCTGGCCAACAACCAGTCCAGTATGTCTTGTTTGACCATTTCCACATCTTCAGGAGTCTCCAGTAACAAGACATGCCGACAGTTCGGGTATACCTGAGTATGTGTAGAAAAAAGATATCATCAAATGAATTGTTTATATTGAAGAAAAAAACTTTATATTTTGACCCATTCATCTACATGCATAGCTTCGCCCATGGCCTATACAATTCAATATACCTTGGGAGAGGCTCTGCTAGAACAGACTGAGGTTTCCACTGTTGTGGGCGTGGCCTCAGATCAGTTGTCAGGCAATCAGAGAAACAGATTCTTTTACCTAAAGAAAACAGCAAAACCTCAGCCCAGTTTATCAGCAGAACTTTATCGAGGAATATATCATAGGCCGCATAAAAGGAAATCAGTAGCGTAAAATGAAAAGCCGGCAGAAAATAACAAAACGCATCATTTAGTTGAAAGATATAAAATTGTGTATGTATATAAAATTGATATCTGATTTTGAATGGTAAATGCATATATATTAAAGCAGACAGGAAAAATTATCTTGACTTTGATTTTCCCCCACAATATTTCACAGAAAAAGACATTTAAAGATTCAAATCAGCATTAGCTAAATTAACAAGAGTTAACGCCAATTCACCTTTATCAGTGGGTTAGCCTATATCCGTTGTTTTTAAAACAGGGTATTTAAGAATACCAAATCAACCTCAAAGTGCAATATTTCAAAATTATTCTTATTCAAAATATGTTAATCTGAAACCACCGTCCATCGAGTACTTGATATCCCTGAATAACCTGTTTTTTAAAAAAAAGGATATAGACATTTAGGGTACCCCACGAATAAAGGTGAACTAGCGCTAGCCTAAGTGCAGAGTCACCTTGATTTGCTTATCCTGGCTCCTGGCCTGGTGATATAGTTTCCACGATCCGGATACGTCGACTACCTCGTCGTCTCCCCCATGTAGCACCAAGAATGGACAATCAACCTCGGGAAGTAGACTTTGTGTTGCCAGCATTCCTGTAGAATTGTAAGACACAACGTCAATGTCTGGTCGGAATGCCGCACATTAGGAATATTACACAGCGTTGTTATGAAGTGGTGAGGTAAACTTTATACATGTAGTTGAATCAAGTTGAAGTTTATATCACAAGTACGTTCACAATAAAACCCATTCTCCTTCGCAGAGCCAAACTCGCGGCCTGTACATTACTCTTTGGTTTCGACTCTGCGTTTTCAGCTATTGTAGCATTTTCTCATAAATTATGTAAATGGCTCTAATGTCCGCATGTTCAACTTGTTGCACATGTTGCTACCAAATGTTGCAAGAATGGAATTTTCGTCATTTAACACTATGCTAACAATTTCTCATTAATCATGTAAATTATGCAACAATTTGCATAATTGATGTCTATCCACATTTCTCTCTTTAGTAAATTTTTTAGTTACATATGCCATGTTTAAGTACCCTAGTCTTGATGAAATACAGTAAACTGTGCTCATTGATTATGCAAATTAGCACCTGGTTTGCATTAATAGCCCTTATTTATGGAAGGCATCTCCGACGCTACCTACAGATCAAAAATCATGCTGATCTGTCAACCCCTTCCCAAGTTATTTCCTTTCAAAAGGATGGTGCAATTGTGCACGTGCGGACGAATTGCTGTGTAATTTCGGGAATTTTTGCCAATCGGTTTTATCTTTAACAGTAAGCCTGATATTTCTCTCTTTTAGAGTTACATATGGTATATTTTTTAGCATTCTAGCATGAAATGCAGTGTATTTATAAACTGTCCTGTTGTGGGCGTGGCCTCAGATCAGTTGTCAGGCAATCAGAGAAACAGATTCTTTTACCTAAAGAAAACAGCAAAACCTCAGCCCAGTTTATCAGCAGAACTTTATCGAGGAATATATCATAGGCCGCATAAAAGGAAATCAGTAGCGTAAAATGAAAAGCCGGCAGAAAATAACAAAACGCATCATTTAGTTGAAAGATATAAAATTGTGTATGTATATAAAATTGATATCTGATTTTGAATGGTAAATGCATATATATTAAAGCAGACAGGAAAAATTATCTTGACTTTGATTTTCCCCCACAATATTTCACAGAAAAAGACATTTAAAGATTCAAATCAGCATTAGCTAAATTAACAAGAGTTAACGCCAATTCACCTTTATCAGTGGGTTAGCCTATATCCGTTGTTTTTAAAACAGGGTATTTAAGAATACCAAATCAACCTCAAAGTGCAATATTTCAAAATTATTCTTATTCAAAATATGTTAATCTGAAACCACCGTCCATCGAGTACTTGATATCCCTGAATAACCTGTTTTTTAAAAAAAAGGATATAGACATTTAGGGTACCCCACGAATAAAGGTGAACTAGCGCTAGCCTAAGTGCAGAGTCACCTTGATTTGCTTATCCTGGCTCCTGGCCTGGTGATATAGTTTCCACGATCCGGATACGTCGACTACCTCGTCGTCTCCCCCATGTAGCACCAAGAATGGACAATCAACCTCGGGAAGTAGACTTTGTGTTGCCAGCATTCCTGTAGAATTGTAAGACACAACGTCAATGTCTGGTCGGAATGCCGCACATTAGGAATATTACACAGCGTTGTTATGAAGTGGTGAGGTAAACTTTATACATGTAGTTGAATCAAGTTGAAGTTTATATCACAAGTACGTTCACAATAAAACCCATTCTCCTTCGCAGAGCCAAACTCGCGGCCTGTACATTACTCTTTGGTTTCGACTCTGCGTTTTCAGCTATTGTAGCATTTTCTCATAAATTATGTAAATGGCTCTAATGTCCGCATGTTCAACTTGTTGCACATGTTGCTACCAAATGTTGCAAGAATGGAATTTTCGTCATTTAACACTATGCTAACAATTTCTCATTAATCATGTAAATTATGCAACAATTTGCATAATTGATGTCTATCCACATTTCTCTCTTTAGTAAATTTTTTAGTTACATATGCCATGTTTAAGTACCCTAGTCTTGATGAAATACAGTAAACTGTGCTCATTGATTATGCAAATTAGCACCTGGTTTGCATTAATAGCCCTTATTTATGGAAGGCATCTCCGACGCTACCTACAGATCAAAAATCATGCTGATCTGTCAACCCCTTCCCAAGTTATTTCCTTTCAAAAGGATGGTGCAATTGTGCACGTGCGGACGAATTGCTGTGTAATTTCGGGAATTTTTGCCAATCGGTTTTATCTTTAACAGTAAGCCTGATATTTCTCTCTTTTAGAGTTACATATGGTATATTTTTTAGCATTCTAGCATGAAATGCAGTGTATTTATAAACTGTCCTCATTAATTATGCAAATTAGCCCCTGATTTACATGATTAGCATTTTATTATGTAAGGTAACTATCTACATTCCAAATATGAAGATCCGTCAAGCCATTTCCGAGTTATTCCCCTCTAAAGGGATGATTCAACTACACATGCTTATAGAAAAATTCCTGACATGCCTGCGGAATTTGGGGAATTCTTGTCAAACGGACGCTCTCTATACTATTAGGCTAGCCCCTGAGGCGTCGCCAAAAACGCAACCGTATTCAAAAGAAAGAAAGACCACACGCTTCTCAACAACAACACAATTATTCCTCTGCAATCACAGCTCAGATCTATGTGTCTTTGCCAAGTTTATCAAATTTTCTCTCTATTGTCTAATACTTCCCAGAGAACCCTTGTAACCTGCATCCCGCAGGACAGGTCAGGGAGCAGGTAAAGTTAAATAAAATATGAATTCAGGCTACAACACACACAAACACGCGCGCGCGCGCACGCACGCACAGATACATGCACACACACGCGGACGCACGCACACACACATGGAAATACGCAAACAACACACACGCACGCAAACAACACACACGCACGCAAACTACGCACACGCACGCAAACAACACACACGCACGCAAACAACACACACGCACGCAAACTACGCACACGCACGCAAACAACACACACGCACGCAAACAACACACACGCACGCAAACAACACACACGCACGGAAACTACGCACACGCACGCACACACACACACACACACACACACGACGTCGAAAATTCCATACCGTATAAAAATTTCATTCCTATGCGCATTGTGCGTACTCCTTGAGATACCAATGGGTCCTCTACATACGTTTTGAGCTGAAAAACAAATACAACAAAGTCAGTAAATAATTATAAGGCCACTGCAAGTAAATTTTATGGATGACATCCTCCAGGGACTCCAAATTTAGTGAGATAGCGCGGGAAAAAAACAAGGCGGGCCAAAAATGACAAGATTCCTACATATTCAAATTTTGAGATCATAAACCTTACAAAACAATTATCGAGGTGACAAAACATGATATCACAAGCAACAGATCTTTTATTCCTGTATTCAACATCATTACCTGTCCTTGTAGTTGTGTATCCATCCCCATTCATCAATAACTTTAAAGTCAAGAACGATTGTGGAAAGAGCTTGTCCTACCATCATTGTCATACCAACAAATCCTGAAAAAAGTTTGTCATACTATCACGGGTAGCAAGTATACTGGATATTCATATGCGATTGAACACCTTATAAACTGTCTACATATGCCATAAAACACAAACAATTGCAAGACATTCATGACATATTTGTCAATTTGCGGCATGTTGATTTTCTTGTTTTTTATTTTCAAATCAGCCGAAAATTAACGCGCGCGCTGATGTCATCCATAAAATTTACTTGCTGTGGTCTAACATGCAAAAACATGAATGATGCACCACTTGGAATGCCATCATTGTAATTTTTTACGTTTTTTAGAAGGTTATGTTTTCGGTAGCGTATGTGTGTGCGTCAATGCATATATCTGTGTATGTATGCTTGTGGATTGACAGTATAACTCTAGATGGCCTAGATGTATTGTACTGATGTTTGGTATGTGGGTTGGTAACCTTGAAATTGAGATATTGTGCCCCCTAGCGGTTTGTTACAGTAATGCGACGGAACGTCCTGTTTTGATATCTCGAGTTCTTGACATGCTACGGTCGTGATTTTTTAGGGGTCGTAATTTTTTTTTATCGGGGGGAGGGCAGCAGGTAAGTGGTGTAGGTTCTGGTCCCCTTGCAGCTTATTTTTGGAACTGCAGGAGCCGGTTTAGTGTCAGACTTATATTGTTTGACGGATTGTCATGATTTTGGTGAGTGGAAAGCTTAAGTGATAAATACCTTTTCATTGTCCTTGGTAAGTTGGTCTGGACAGAGACCCCACTGTTCCATATTTGGTAATATCTTGGAGACGACCCATACCAGGGCCCGCTGGAAACGATGGAACGGATGAGTAAAGAATGATATGGATTTGATGAAGACGTCACTGATTTCGAGAAATACAATCTAATCATATCAAGAATGACAATAACTTCTTTCCACACTATCTTTCTCATCTGAAAATGGAGGAGAATGGAGGAAAACTAAAAAGGCAACATTTGCGAGCAAATACACAATAGTCAACTTCTAGCCTAGCAAAATACTGTTAACGTCTAGCCTTACAAACTTCTCTTGTTGTGACCAGCCCTTCCAATTGTGTCCTGCCACTTGCTACATAATGTAATCGAACAGTACAGGGTGTCTGCTAGACTGCTACTATACCAGTAACCATGGTGACAGTCGTCTTGTCACTGGCCTTATTTGCTCGGAACGCCGGAAGAAGGGCAAGAAGAAGAAGAGGAAGAAATGGGGAAAAAACAATATGTTTCCCTTCCATGTGGGTAAACATAACATACAAATGAGTAGGAACAGGTGACGGCGTTCTCAATAGCGGGTGACGTCAGCACCATCCCGGCGAACTGACCCGGACGCTTGCATGCTGCAACTATCGCCGCACAGCCTCCCTGTGGGGGACAGAATTTGTATAGAAAACAAAATAAACCCTTCTTCGACCGATATACGAATCATACAGTTAAAACTTAAAAGAATCAGTTTTGACAATTTACAAAGTGAAGAACCGCTAACAGTTTTCAGCATGCGTATTTCCTAACTTGGTCAGTCCCCTATTACTATTCGACCAGGTGGGATTCTGCTAGAGACTACAAAAACAACAGAACCAAGCGGTTAGCCTGCTAGAAATATCTATCTTTAAAGCTGTAACGCTAGTTCACCATTATCCGCGGGGTAACCTATATCCGTTATTAAAAAAGACAGCCTTAGGGCTGTCTAGTCAACGGACGGTGGTTACAAACTACAAATACTAGAGTTTGATATGGCAACGGATATAGGTTACTCCAATACTAAGAATATTGCGTGTTTGATGTAACAACGGATATAGGCTACCCGTGGATAAAGGTGAACTAGTATTATACAGAACTTGCACAATCACCTGGTGTACCGAAAGTGCGAAATGGAACGAAATGAAACTTTCCATTTCGTTCCATTTCGCACTTTTGGTACACCTATTTCGTACATTATCAAAGTTATTTTGTTGCTTTGTGTGTATTACCATTGAGTGTCCGAGCAGGAAGATCGGTACATCCGGGTATCGAGCTCGCATCACGTCCACATGCTGAAGAATGTCTCTGGCGAGGATGTCGAAGTTTTCCACACACAGTCTCTCTCCTTCACTCTGGCCATGGCCAACTGGATTCAAATATATCATATGGGAAAACGTTCACAGTGTTTACATTGAAGTCGTAGGAGAAATTTTAGTACCCGAAGCTCGAAGTCACAAAAAAATCATGATGTTTCACGTTTTGGCCAACATTATATCTTGATTTTACTTTACGTTTGGGACCGCATTGTTAGCAGCGACACCTACCTGCAGTGCGAAGTAGAACCAGTGAGTATTGCACAGAGGAAGGTGACAGACGGATGTGGTTGTATATGTTTTGATTGTGACTATTACAAGGATACCCGCGGCAAGTTTTTCATCACGCGTACGGTTTCAATGAAGACGACATCACATCCATTTTATCTCATATGACGTCCAAATCTATTATTGAGAAGTAACTGCATGATAGTATGCATGATTAAAGTATGTATGTATGTATGTATGTTTACCGTGGTCATGCCCGAAGACTAAGAAGCCATGGTTGTTGAGAAGCTGCGCCAGTATGGGACCGAGGACTCCACAGTGACTTCCCCGTCCGTGAGACAAGAATAGCAAAGCTCTAGAAAGGGACAGAATGATAAGGATCTTAAACTATTATTGAAATATATACTATTATTAGAATATTTCACTATCCAAGAGACAGTCAGATATAAAGTATGAATAAACTAGCCATTCATCAGAGATTTATTACCTCCCTCCAAAAAAAAATAAGACTCAAAATAGAGGACAACACCACTTTTCCCTTGCATCAAATGCTATCTAATCAAGGCCACAGATTGTCCAGGACAAAATATACAAAAATCGGAAGTTTTTCTGCAGGGCAGGGTCAGTCCGCAAGAGGCCTAATATCGACATCATCTACCCACATACTGAATATCAAAACAATCCATCCAGAGGTTCCAATGTTGTATCTGCGTCCCGGACACAAAACAAACAAACTGGCTTATAATAGCAGTCTCTGTATTTGTGCTTTAGATAACAACATATGACCTTTGATCTCTTATATGTGTTTATCCACTAGATAATCCACCTTGTTGTATCATTACAGACAGTTGTTACCCAGTTTCTGAGTAATGGGGATATTGTGCTCGAGGCACACGGGGCCCCCATTTTACGTCCCTCCCGAAAGACGTTGCAGTTCAAACCATGGTACCGTTCCCCGGATTCAAACCGGGGTCTCCCCGTTCTGCTATGGTCATATTTCCAATCCGGTGCCGTAGCGAAGTTTGCGGAAACGTAAAACAAAAGTGTTTATCAAGAAATATACACAAATTATGCTCAGGAATAATTTCTTCATATCTTGTGTGTCTTGTGTGTCTTCCTTCCTGAATGCTGTCCGGCCGGGCCCCAGTATGAAAATACGACCGAAGCATTAACGTCTAATTGGAACATAGGAGCTCAACTCTGAAGCTGCTACCAGTTGAGATACAGACCAGAAAAGACTTATGACCTTGATCGAAATGACGCACCTGAGTTTCTGGTTCGGTTCCCATGTCCTACAGTACAGGTACTGTCCGTCTGAGTTTACAATGTGCGGTACGGTACTGTAGCTCACACCCTGAGGCGTACAGCGGTCCGGATCTGTACCGGTTTCAGAGGCCATTTTACGTCACACTGATTAAACATTAACGTGTTGACCTTTGTCACTCATTCCACGGAGATCATGAGCTTACGGTCATACATAACAGCTGATTCAGTTCTTTTTACAACTAAACGTTTTCTTAAAAAAGGACATCTGAAATGTTGATGACTTGACATTATGACATGAGAAACAAATGTACAGGATTGGAGCAAAAATATTGCGTCTTATTTTTGGAAATTAGACTTTGCGTATTATTTTTAGGGACTACTGTATTTGGCCGTTTATGGTGTCCATTTTGAAGATGTAGCCATCTTGTTTTTTTTAACAAATTGTTCAGTCTGTCGATGATGAAGATCCATGGAATAAAGTTCTTGTGGCCTTAGTATAGAAAACGTTTTTCTCCAAAATGTTCAATGTTGTAAATACGTAGACACAGCAGAAGTATTGTTTTTGTCCGAAATGGAGAATGTGTAACCTTTCTTTCAACGTGTTCAGATCAAAACAATAAGGAACCATATAATGTTAGCAATGATATGATTAGTCTCAATTGTACAAATGACTATGTTTGAAATCCAATGTGAGTAATTGTACCTTTAGCTCACGACGGCAAACTATTTGATTTGGTCCTCTGTCTCTGCTGATGTCGTTATATATTAAAATCACCTGATGTCGTGGTCTACAAGACAAAAGCAAACACTTGACCTCGTTGGTCACATTTTTGTTAAGAAACACTTATCAAAAAGAGAACGGGTGTGAGTGAATCAAAACCTAGTTCTTTGGCCACGCCTGGGTAAATTGCTGTCGTATTGAGGTCACCCGAGTTAGCGCCGAATGGCAGATCACTCTAGGACCTTACTGTTTCAGGAAGCCTACTTGTAATCTGCTTGTAATTCAGCCCCTGGCTGCGAAAAGGGTGTAGTCGACCCACCCAGTAACAGACCGACAGCTACAGGTAGCGAACTACCGATACAGGGCAAACGCATCGATTTCATGTCGTGGGATTTTAATCCCTTCACCAATCCTGCCCTGTTACTGCTCTAGAAACCATACATGTCTGTTCAGAATGACTCATTTTCCTGTACGCTACTCCCATGCGTTAAATATGCATCTATTTATTTATTCAATTCAGATCTGTACTCTTTAACCATGGTAACTCTCTCAGTGGCTAAGCACTGCATTCCATATACAGTGTTTGCATAGTTCAATAAATGTATATACATAACAAACAAAGACCATCATACAAAACAAAATCATATCCATGCTCTTAGTCGTTATCCGTACCATAAATCCTAAGATCAGGGGTCAGATGTCAGCATTGATGTTTTTAGAAGTTTCTTTATAAAGAGTGGTCAGTTGTGGTCACTCTAACGGAAAATGCACCTCTGTATGCAAATTTCATTCAGCCAGATTCGAGTCTGACTTTAGGAAGCTGCAATGATATATTTGTATTGTACCAAGTTGCATAGAAGTGAAACGTTCTATCAAATGTTTGGCCGGGAATGTAACATGCATTGGCATAATACCGGCCATAAGCCTTATACCGGTCGATTAAAAATAGTGGAACTTAAAGAGATCTACACATGCAACAATAGTTATTTCTGAGGTATGCACACTTCAGACATCTAGGTGTCCAATACATAATTTACAAAGCATCGATAACAATACATTCGAAGACAAAAGGCCTAAAGTTTTCAGGTCATTTTCGGGGCAGGCGAACTCGTCGTGGGACAAACACACTGTCACGTTCATCGCCAGATTTGTAGATAATAATCACATGTGCTCACGGCACAAGACGAGCATGATTCAACAGCAATCTTGAATTTCTTTTGGTGACCTACAACTCGTGTAAAAGTGTGAGGAACCGTTGCATTATCGCCCGGATCTACGGCTGAATGGGTCAAATTGAACGTACGCCGCCATTTTCCCGCCATTTTTAATGCTACGGCCAGCAGTAAAGTTTTACGTCATAGCGGTTGTGACGGACCAAAATTAAATGAAAATTCTTGTCAGTATACGCCCATTTTCTCATGACTTTTTGTATGCTCATGCAGATTTTTGTTTTGTGCAACTACTAACAGGAAAGAAAGGAACAACAGAGGATGTATAAAGGTACATAGCGGCAGTTAATTGTGCCGTGTTTCGTTCGGCCGGTATAGTGCACTCCCTTCCAACCACGCGCCCGTTCTCCGTGCAATTCCGCGGTGTGTTCCAATTACGATATTATGTTTTTAGCAGGACCAGAGAGACAAAATAATTTACACAGAAGAAGTGGCAAAGGTAAGCTGTAACAGCAACATGTAACTGGAGAAAATGATGCGTTGATCATTTGCCAAATTAGCATTGCTTGAGAAATTGCAGTAAACCGACCGGTATTATGCCAATGGATGTTATATCAAGGACGCAAAATGGTAAGGAAAATACTCAGCAAAATAACAACAAAACATGAATCAGTATGACGTAGGTGCGTGGGATTTTTACACACGGATATTCACTGCTGCACGGAGTTCCACGACCCCATACCTTCGCCAAATGATCCTAACCTTTACAACTGCTGTACTAATTGTGTTTGTCATTAATCATGCAAATATGGTCCTTATTTGCATAGATTATTTCAGTTGATCATCTCCTCCACCAGATACCAGACGTACACAATCTATGTTAAGAAAAAAGGCTTTTATCGCATTTCCTGATAATTTATGCAAATGAGGATCTCAGAACAGCAGTTTTTTAAAATTCTAGATCATGTGAAGATAAACATTAAACATTATATTTCAAATGCTGCATTTCTAGCTGTTTACCATTCCTTGTAAAAGGTATGAGGAAAAATGGACAGGTGAGCATGATTTTCCTGCAGGTGGTTTATTGATGTAACGTATTCTATTTCCATGCGGTGCTTCTATCTCTGGTTAGACTCTAAATCAGGCAAAAACGCTAAATTTCAAGGCGTGCATAAAGCAGCCATTGGCTGGTCGTCGTCAAGCCGGAGGCCCTGGTTGTGACGTCACTCAGGCCTGCATGAAAAGGCCGCCACGCCTTCAGGGGTGCAGTTCAAGCCATCCGGACAGGAGGCGCTGCTGCACTGGTAAGGCAGCCCCCGGGTGGTGGTAGATGCACACAGTGCTCATAAGGGTGAATTTGTTGATATTTTGTCATACAAAGGTGAATGTTGTCGATGGGTACTGTACGTTACAGTATGTGCTAAGAGAATTATGTGTAAATGAAGAAAAAAAATTAATGTAACATTTTTAGAAAAGTTTAAAGGACTGGCTACATGGAGTCATGCCATCACATGTATTTATAAATAGCTTACCATTCATATGACTATTCATGTCGAGTGATTTGCAAAGCTACTTGAAAATGATAATGCTATCGAAATATTATTAGAAATGGCATTAGAAACTAAATTATTCTGAACACTGATATATGTAACAACTATCATAGTATGTAATGAACGTTTACTCACGAACGCAGACGAAGTAGAAGGTAAAGTCCTGGCAGACGAATCCAAGAGGACACTGGACTTGGGAACACCAATCCGTTTCTGTATAATGATGATGATGATGATGATAATGATAATGATGATAATAATAATGATAATGATAACAATAATGATGATGATGGTGATGATGATGCTGATAATAATAATAATACTAAGTCTGGTAGAGACTACATTAGAAGTGGGCAGTCAATCGCCTGTACGTAGTAGACACCCTGAGAACGATTACTCAAGAGTTACCGAAACGCCAACCAACGGTTTTCCACAGGCCTTGTTACAAGAACCATATTCCTGTCACACCAACCTGATTCGCAGTGGTCTCCTTGGTAACCGATCGGGCATTGACAGGTGTAGGAGTTGATGTTGTCATGGCAACTCCCGCCATTTTGGCACGGGCCGGAGGCACACTCGTCGATGTCTATGGAAATGCATATAAGAACAGGGTTGTCATTAAAATGCGTGTCATAAAACAACAGCTAGGGGCATCTAGTGTATGTACGTATCGAGTTGAGTATGAATGATCGTATGAAAGCATATAAACAAAGATATAAGAGTATGACAACTGCCGGATATGGCCAACATTTGAAGGAAATGTCTAATAGATTACTTTGAAAATTTCCATTATATATTAACCTTAGCATCAGGAATCTTGTCTATTGTGGTTGTTATGTTCATGTCTTTGTGTGGTCACAGCATGCAGGTTTAGCACTTTTTCCGCAGTATTTCACCTTAGAGGGGCGAAATTCAGTCCAGAATGGCATACTTATGTCTGCAATACAGCCTATATAGTATACGCAGAATCCCAACTGCAGCCTCATTCTGGTGCCATGACCTCGGATGACCCCGGGAAATCCAACATGGCCGCCATAATTGGAATTAACTCTATTGCACGATTTGTTCCTGAAGTGTTATCTTTTACGGAAGAGAGAGAATTTACTGAACGTGCGATTCCAGGAAGCACTGTGTATCTTGAGAACTACAGCAGTACTTACCTATCTCACAAGTCTTCCCGTCCAACCCGGCAGGACAGTCGCAGAAGGCGGCAGAGTCGTTGAAGCAGGACGTGCAGACGCCGCCGTTCTGGCAGATGTTCTGCCCGCAGGGTTTCAGGTCTGAAATTATTATTATCATTATTATCGGGTGTATTTGCAGCCAGTAGGTACCCATTGTGTTGAGTAATGAGGCTGATTAACGTGGTCGAGACAGCTCCTCGAGCACCGGACCCCCGTTTTACGTCCCTCGATTTCGTGGAATGTTTCGTGAGACTACAGCATCTGGTCGTACTTGGTTGGTCTCCCATCCAAGAACTATTATTGAAAATAACCAGACTACGCATTGCTTAACTTCCGAGATCGAGGGATCGGGTGTACCAAAGTCAAAGTTGCCCGTACAAATTGCAGATGCTTAGGGGTGGTGTCCATCTCCATTTCTGTAGCCCTTGGGCCACACATTTGTGTAAGTCACTACGGCAGGGGGCTAGTCCGCTGGTAGTGATGTGTGTTTAACTCCCATACTCTGTCCCAAATGCTGAATGCCAAGCAGAGAAAGCAGCATGTACCATTTTTTAAGTCTTTGGTATGACTCGGCCGGGGATCGAACTCGCGACCTACCGAATGCAAGGCGAACACTACACACTCGGCCTTTGCACCGGACATTATTACATCTACCAAATAATTTTTCGCTGTCAGTTAGTAATAAGCTGATTCATGGTCTACGACTTTACTCATTCGCAGTTCAGACAGTAAAACACCTTATTCTGGTAACTATGAAATCTTACAGCTTACAATTTCCTCATTGCCGTTTTGTCCGAACTCATTCTATTTTTCTGTCATTCCAGCTGACAGTCAAATGTTCATTGGTAACATATAATAATAATATAACCATTGCGGATTTTGCTTTCGACTTAAGTGTTGTCGTTGTCATTATTCCATCATTTCTTTTTCATTCTGAGTAGTGTTTTTGTGTGAATTTTACTAAATTAGGTGCAAAACACAAACTTGATTTACCATCCTGGCAGACGTAGTTGTGCTGCTCCGTGCACGGTGCTGTCTTGGCCAGGAAGCTGTCCGAGCTGTCCAGGAGAACACACAGGTCATCACAGGGAGCGGCGGGTTCACTGGCAGACCACTGCAGGGGGACTGGTGGATGGTGAACAAAATTTCATGATTATTATCCACGTATAAGACTAGAAATGGCCGTTTTTGTGATGGTTTACAGTTCTTCTGGTTTTCTAAAGAAACAAAAAAAGGGTCATTGACTGCCATTTGTATCCCACCTTGCTTACAAAATGTTGTACAGAAAAGATTGTAACAAACGTTACCATTGTTTGAAGCTTTCTAAGCATTCTGTCTGACCCGGTGCAAACATGCTGCCCACTTTTTAAATGTCCCTAGGGGCGTCATCTTATGCCTAAATGATGTTGCCAATGATGTTAACATTTTTTAAGAAAAAGGGTTAAGTTTAATGTTGTAGCAAACGTAACCGGTAACGTTTGTTACCTGCTCTGTAATGCATTACCGATGGGACCGAAAATAATACGTTGCCATTTTTGGCTATGGTTAAAAGAGGAATTTTTCCTAAACAACCAGGTAGTTTTCACTGAAAATAAAGCCGATTTATTTTTTGACCAAAAAAATGCCATTTTCGACATTTCAATGAGAACGAGTGTTATACGGCCAGTGGGCTTCAATTTGAAGTACCTGATAAAGGAGCCCCGTGACTGTAGAGAAACACCGCCGGTGCTGTTTTGAAGGCCAGCCAGTTCGACACGCCGGAGGTAGCCGCGACCTTGTCAGCGAGGAAACTTTGCTGCTGCTGGTCTGTTATATCCACCAGGTGACCGTCCTGAGCTCGGCAGGCTCGGGCCGCGTCAAGGTGGGCAGCAGCGGTGGGGGAGAACTGGTAACATTCTCCGGCAAAGATCACTGGAATTTGTGAAAAAGAAAAGTTAACAGACATTTCATTTCAATTCAATTTACTGTACTCATATAGTAAGGTTCTAACACGACCAGGATTGTACTCACTTGTAGTCTTGCTGCTTAACATATGGCCGATGAAGGTGGCGCTGTAGCAGCAAGAATGCCGCCCCAAACGCATTCTCCTACGCAAAGGAACCACAGTCGTGTCAAAACTTACTGTGTTTACGTCTGCTACCTTGTGCACTCAGACCAGTTAGGGACCGGCCTACTTATAAATATTAATGAGCTTGCCCTTATATGGGCAGTCAGCCGTTGGGGATCGGGCATAGGAGGATGGAGCCATGTGATACGTAACATGATTGGCTGATAGCTTCCCAGCGGCCTTTGCGAGACAGCTTGCGACAACAACAAGCCCAAGAAAGGCCTATTCTCTGATTGGTTGACAGCTTGTTTGTGGCGACAATCATAATAACCACTGATAGGGCATGAGATAGCAGGGCCCCATAGGCTAATGCCGTTGGGGACCGAGCGTTAGGACCGGGCGTTAGGAGGATGCCCCAAACGTGGCTCAGTTTGTATCCCCCCTCGTCTCTGTTCATGACTGGAGCTGAGCCACGTTTGGGACGGCATTTTTGCTGCTGCAGCGCCACCTACATCGGCTATAAATATAAGCAAAAGAATCAGATCCAGCCATTCTAACCCTGATGATGGTGTCTGACAGACATCGAAACGTTGGAAGGGAGTCCGATTCTGGTTGTGTTTTGAAGAACCTTACTATATGAGTAATTTACCAACCTGATGTAACTATAAACGGATCAATTCACCTGTAACGTTATAGAGAAGGTAAGTTATGAAACAATAACAATAAAAGAAAACATGGCTGGGGTGGATGGACAGAAACCTTCAAGTTGTCTTTCGTTTTGTGGGCCGCCCTCAAACTTGAGAATAATATTGCAATTAGATGTTCAGAATTCGCTTTATTGTTGCGCACCTGTTATAAGATGTAACCCTAAGTAAAGGAGACCTGAAGGTGGACCTCAAAATTCTTCGTCTTCTTCTTTTAACCTCATTAGGCTAAGGGCTACAAGCACGGTACGTAAGGCGTATACAGGACTGTAAGTTTTGATTCACTCACACCGGGAAGGTTCCCTATACTCTTTCCGATACGTCTGGCGGGTTCTATTACGCGCGTGGGATTTTAAAGGTCCATCCAGATGAAAGTCAGTATCAACATAGGACTTAAAGAACGATATTTTGGGGAAAGAGATGTCTGGAAGGAGAGGGTGGACTTGGTCCGGGCAAGCAGCCCGCAATGATGATGATGATGATGATCAACATACACATCGCTGTTTGCTATGTTGCTGTTCGGGTGAAAGCAAAAGAAAACCTTACCGTATGGCCGATAAATATCCTACCCGTTTCACAGTTCTTCCCGGTGACATCTTCAGGACAGGCACAGCTGTAGCCGTTCACGTGATCGAGGCAGGTCCCTCCCAGCCAACAAGGGTTGCTCGCACACTCGTCTATGTCTGAATTATAGTAAATAAAGACTCAAAGATGATTCCAGAATCTGATGAACCATAACATTAGAAGCGTCTTACGCAGTTACCATGTCAACCGATGTAAATGATTAGAACCTAGGATGTGCACAATCGTTGATGTCAGCTTATACTTGCATATGTTGCTTTAACAGAAAAGCGCTCGCTGACCTTGATCACAGTTGTGTCCGGTCCAGCCGTCCTCACAGGTACACGTCGAACCGTCTGTACACGTTCCGTGGACACAGACACACGCAGGGGCTGGAGACAGAGATGTGTAACACTAGTTCACCTTTATCCGCGGGGTAACCTATATCCGTTGCTTTTTTTAAAATGGGGTATTTAGGGGCACTATGTCGACGGACGGTGGTTTCAAAGTACAATATATTAAAAACATTGCATTTTGATTAAACAACGGATTTAGGTTACCCCGATATTTAACACCATTGCAGTTTGATATAAAAACGGATATAGGTTATCCCGCGGATAAAGGTGAACTAGCGTTACATCAAGTTTGTCATTGGCTTCGAGAAGGAAACGAAACGAAGCACAAGATGCAGACTGGGACGGATCTTCAGTGCTGTCTACTGCTGTATGTTTCACCACTCCTAGCCCCGTCCAATTTCTGCCAAGTCATCATCAATTATTGTTATTTCCTTAGTAATTCAAATTTCATGCGTCTTCTGACCTTACATGTCGGATCATAACCCCCACCCCACCCCGAAAAAGGGTGAAAAAAGAGAAGTTGACAGCGTCTTTTGACACGACATCGAGGCTTCATCCTCACCTGCACACAGCGCGTACATGTCGTTGTAGTTTCCTCCTTGCAGGCCTGTGGTCTGAGTGTCGTAATCCACTCCGTACGCACCGTACAAGCTCCAGCCAGGGATGTACACAAAGGTGTCATCAAGCGGCTGACACTGACTGCCAGCCCCGTCCGTGTGTCCACACAGCTCACTCGAGAGAGCCCCGAGCGTTGTACATTCGGCATGGTGAAACGTGATGCAGTCTGATGCCCACAGGTAGGTACACCCATCCGCACCTGTCCGGTAGCCTGGGTACCTCATCCCCGCCGCTTCACACGTGGCTTTCACGTTAGCATTGGTCATCTGTCCTGTCGCACGAATCTTCCAAAAGGACCAGGTGTCAATCGTGGCCAGGTACACCTGTTGGCCTGAAAAGAGCGAGACATCTTGTTATGACCAGATAGCACATGTATTATTTAGATGACGGTTAGGCCACACCGACTTCATCTTTAATATGGATGACATCCTCTGGAGACTCCAAAACTAACGCTCACGGGTGAAAAAAATGAAGAAGAAAAAAAAACAGCAAAAATAAAAAGTGCTGCTAAACCACAGGACTAAACATCCAAACCATTTTCCCCAGGGTTTGTTTGTCTTATGTTCACCTCCAGTCAGACTGTGCGAGACAATCGTCGCCATTTCAATCATGTTTGTATTGGCATTCTTGTTTAAATAGGGAGCAAGATAGCCTATGTCGCAGACTTCGAGCGGACTGGCTTTTTTTCAGGGGGCGTGGCCTCTGGTTCGCGATTTTCAACATTGGCTAGCCGGGAAAGGGAGTTTGCCGTGGAAAGGATTTTACTCGATCTCGAAGCCTGCGCGCAACGAGCTATGCACGCAACCGCTCAAGGCAAGGTTACACTTTGAGCAAAAGTGCGGGTGACGTGCGTTGAGACGTGCACCCTCCCTGCTCTTGCCATTTCTTCCCCACGTTTTCAGAAAAAAATATGGCGGACGTGGCCTCCAAAAAGCACGACAAATAACACTTACGACGGGTTGGGCCCTTAGCGTTGAATTAAGTAGACGATATATATCAAATAATCTCAAAAATAGGGACTAAGACAGTGACTCCACAGAAGGTAATAAGTCCTCACTTCTGTGTTGATATATTTTTCAATCGGGTTGCGGTGTAACAACACAGATATCTGTCTATCATTCAGAACGAAAATATCATTTTACATTAAGGTATTGATGTGTTTTAACATTTTAACAAATGACTATCGCACAGTGGCATAAATAGTTATTTTAACTAACTTTGTACTCATTACATTGAAGCGAAATGTTGATTTAACATAATCAAATGAATACCAAATCATTCGAAAAAATGTAAGTCTACATGAGAATATCGATGCTTTTAAAATATTTTAACAAACGTTTTGACATACATTGAAGCGAAGTATTGATTGAAAGTAATTGAATGAACACTAAAGAAACATAGTCGTCACTCCTCTACCACGAGCACTGAATAGCGATTTGATTTAGGAACGGAGGTAGCCTGCCACTAGCACAAAATGAAACGGTTCAACTGTAGTTTTCACGGCTTACGTGTAAGTTTGGCTTGGCATCTTCGGACGCGAATATCTTTTACGTAATTGCATGATTACAGATTAACGAATCCTAGGAACAACAGCGGGAGGAGAACATTTACTTATAGATCGGTAAAGATGTGGAATTTGCTACCTAGAGATTTCAAGATTGTCTCTGATACGCGATTGTTTAAGAGAATGATCATGACAGACTAATTCTACGGATTGTAGGATGGTTTTTAGTGTAACGCTAGTTCACCTTTATCCGCATGATAACCTATATCCGTTGCTTTTAAAAACATTTCATTTAGGAATACCAAGTCGACGGACAGAGGCTTCAAACTGCAAAATAAAACCATGCATTGTAGACCATTGTAAGTCGACTTGATATCCCTACGTAGTATCCTGTTCTCAAACACAACGGATAAAGGTTACCCGGCGTATAAAGGTGAACTCTATGTGCCCTCTGACCTCACTCGTGGTTTTAGACTTGATGTATGTATTTTTATGCAAGTCTGATCTGTATCTGATAGTATGTTATTGTATCTGTTAATGTATTTATATATACACTATGTGTTTTTATTGTATGAGCCCTGGAAGATTAGCTCAATCTGAGCTAAAAGGCATCTAAATAAACTCAATAAACTCAGTATAATTAATACTTTGGCATCGATTCCGGACGAAATGCTGGTACAAAATGTACTCACCGACTGAAGCGGAGGGCAGGGTGCCTACTGCCGCGAGGAGGAACAGAAACTTCCACATCATTGCCGTCTGTTATGTCAGTCTCGACTGCCTGGACAGAGTTCTGGTTACAACAGTATAGACCAAGTCTGTGTGACGCCGGCCAGCAATGTAGGGTGGACCGTATAGAAGAGCGACTAAACCAGGCTAGTTTAGTATACCGGTAGTTCTGGGTGACGAACGGCGCATTAATTATTGTAGGTCAGAGTTGACAGGCGCCGAATCAACGTTGTTGACTTGACAACTTCGAGATGTTGCAAAGTTTTGATTAAAAATGCCTCCGCTTACTTGTGTTGCGATGGGACCTGGACGATAATAGCTTGGAAGAAAAAATGCCTCAGTTTACTTGTGTTGCCATGGGACCTGGACGATAATAGCTTGGAAGAAAAAATGCCTCAGTTTACGTGTGTTACCATGGGACCTGGCCGACAATAGCTTGGAAGAAAAAATGCCTCAGTTTACGTGTGTTGCCATGATACCTGGGCGGTAACAGGTTGGATGTGTAGTAGAGTAGTAGTAGTAGACTGGTTTGTTAAGCAAGCGTATATACGCATAACAGGCCTCCAAGCAGTCTGGAAGGATGAATAGCGAGGACATTATAATAGTGTATCATGCAAATGGAAAACTTTGTGAATGACGTTAAAACAATGGATCAATGTTAAAATCATAACAATAGTTTCTAGTTGAAATACAATTTTGGAGGAAGTATTACGAATTTGTTGTGTTGACCTTAAGATATTGAAAGAATTCTGCTATTCACAGGCTTAGAATTTACATAGACTTTAAAAACTTAAACAAGACAAATTTGTAAAAGCAAGTTCGTAGGTAACCATGAAGAGGCAATAATAGGAAAAGTGTAATAGTGTCAGTGAGGAGTAAAGTTCAGCTTGAGTTCATTAAGCGTTTCCACAATGGCCGGGATGGCGCTTTTCTTGTAGCAGAGAGTGCGGGGACGGAGTGTTGTTAACGTGACGGACGACGTATTGTTGAATAAAAGAAGACCTTTATTGTACAGTTTTGCCCAGCCTAGCTTAGTACAGGTCACAACGAGCAACATATATACATATAAAAGTATCACAAGTCTAGTCTAACACAAACGTTTGGCTTCTTCTCGCTTCTTGGTAATGGTGAAAATGTAGGACTGTATGGGTTTAGCTATTGTCGGTTTGTCAAAACGCATGAAAAATATAAACATGTGTCTAAAATGGGGGAATCTACTTTCTATATATTACTAAATAGAGTATTTCTATCATTGACATACATATCGCAATCAACAGTGAAGTGCACTTCATCTTCTACCATGTTTGAGGTACAAAATTGGCAGACTCTTTGTTCTAGAGGAGTGCGGTTGTGCCTTCCTGATTCAATTCGCAGTCTGTGGCAACTGATTCTTAGTTTAGGTCAGAGTTCATGACAGGCACCGAATCAACGTTGTTGACATGAGAACGTCGATATGTTTACTTGTGTTGCCAAGAGACCTGGATGGTAATAGGTTGGATGTGTGGAGACGGGGGCGTTCAACAAAAGTGTGACCGGCAAGCGCTGGTTACTAGGGACTGAAGGCACGGGAAGGGGTATTAGACATACTAAAGCCCACCACACGCATACAAAGTTGTATGCGCAATGTATGGATATAAAGGAGACAAAAGTGTCAGGATGAGGCGGAGTGTAACGCTTTTTCGAAAGCTTGTAGTGCAATGCGGCTTCGTCATCGTCAGATACGCGCTAAAAGGTGCCCTCTCACTGCATTTGGGGCCAGCTTGCGGCACCGCCGGGTTTGTTCACTGCGGCACTATTTTGTTATTTTCGCGATTTGTAACGAGTTAGATATTGCGTAATACGTAAATTATCACTTAGAAGACAACAAAATACACAAAACGGGAAGAAAATTCGGTCTTTATCTCTGAAATTCGTTGAGTATTTTTCGAACCCCGCAGTGCCGCACCAGTACCACAGGCAGTGAGAAAGGAAACGAAAAATAGAAATGTGCAAGTAAAAAAATATGCACAAATTATGCCCACGACTATTCTCTTGACGTCTTATGTAGTTTGGTGCCTTTTATATCATACTTTTCGTTTCCGAAAGCTGCCCGTCCTGGCGGAGGTTTGGAAATGTGACGTAGGCCTTACTCGTCTCTAATTAAAGCCTCCATTACAGGCTCTCTGGGGCCTTTTTGGGTTCATAATACACTTTTGCTGGTCATTTTTTTTGTACTAGGTCGCTGATTGCCGGCCGTCGCTGATTACTGGCGATCAGCGACACAGTAAAAAAGAAATGACCAATAAAAGTGTATTTTGAACAAAAAAGGCCACAGAGAGCCTGTTATGGAGGCTATCTGAGTAAAGCACTATATCTTAAACATGTGGCGGGAGGACATTAGATATAAACCTATCTACTGACCCGTACTACCCCTACTGCCTGGATTACTCCCAACAAGTCCTGTCACCAGGCGACAGGAGGAGGGATGATGGACTGTGGACTCGTGACGTCAGTGTATCTCGTTTATGTTGCTTCGATACGACTAACTAATCTTCCAGGGTTTAGAATAGACGTACTGACGTATCAACCACGTTTGACTGGCCAGACTACGACAAAAAGATTCACGAATATTATTAGAAATCGGATGGATTTCACGAGTTCTTATGAATGCTAAGACACCAAGCTTAGGCACCAAGCCTGATTAAATCTAGGTTATGGTGTTATGCCACAATCATGAAGAACTTGGGATGTCCCTGTAGCTCAACTGGTAGCAGCCTCACAGTTTAGCTCAACTGATTCCAATTGGTTGGTAACTGGGAGACCCCATTTCAATCCTGGGTATTCATCAGGATAGCCATCAAAATTTTAGTAATTTTCAGCCATAAATTGTTGGATTTTAGAGGGTCTCTGAGGGGGGTCCCAGAACGCCAAAACGAAAAATAGCTGGAGGGTTTTAACTATATGGCTGTTCATAGTTCCACATACCTATCACATATACAAAGTATGAGCCGATTTGGCCGACCCCCATCTTCCGACCTCTGCCTGGTTTTGCTGGTTTTCTCGTGCAAACTCATAATGAGTCAAAATTTTTTGCTGTGACTTTCTAGTCGTCCACAAAGACGCATGGATTTTTCAGAGCGCGCACTGGGTCGATGGCACGGTCCACTCTGTTAAGCGAGAATCATGGTCATCTATGACGTCAGCTTTATGGCTGATTGGACGCATGTACTCGAAAGCAGGTATCTTCTCTCTGTGTAGACTAGACATAGATAAAGGATTGAGTAAGAGTAAGCAATGGTACACTAGCAGGGATGATAAAGTTCTTTGCACGTATTCCAACCCCCTTAAGATGTTTATTTCAAGTCGACGTTTCGGTGACCACCCCTCACCTTCCTCGGGGTATTTGACAATACTAACAGGTTTTCATTCGCACTGTAGCTAGGAGTCGAATGGACTACCTATCTATGTACATATCTTAATACTTTGCGTTTGGGACAGCATTTGTTAGCAGCGACACCTTGCTGCAGTACGAAATAGAACCAGTCAGTATAAAACGACTTGGTGTAATCCGCATCAGTCTAGGTACCAGCTGGACAGCGGGTTGAATCGCCTGCTGACCGAAGCCGTATACCCGTAAACAAGCAGAGCAAATCACAGCCCACCATAAAAAAGAAAAACAAGTAGAAATAATCATTACAATCATCACATGTGTCAATATTCATGAAGCTGAGCTGAGACAATCAACACCTCCAGAAACATATGAATAATCTAATTTTGTTTGTCACATTGTTACGGAAAAGCTATCCAGTGTTCACAGCGAACAGGCACAATTGCAACGAGAGAGCTGAAGAAAACTACTTCAGGACTAGTCGACTGGCTACCCCGGAAAGCACCGACTGAATTCGAAGATACCGTGACCAGCTTAAGAGGTAAGCTTGTATGATACATGTATAAGTGATACACGACCACAAACGGGGGGCATTCGCGGGGTAGCCGTGCATGCGTCATGCAAAATTCTACCACGAATGTGACCACGCCCATACTGTAAGTTCGTTTAGATTTGAGGCACTTAAATTTAGCGACATGGGATATCAAATCGACAGTTTGCAATACTGTAAATGCAGAAATGCTCGCGGTGGATTAATGTTCGCGGTTGACCACTTCACCGCGAACTTAAAACTAGCTGATGAAATGACAAGTAACAAAATCGAAGCCTGTGTTAACGGCTGTAATGAATTCATGATAACTTAGAATACTATGGAAATTGCACAATTTATATTAACGTATGGTATACAGGTGGGTCTAGTATGTGTTGAGCTCATAACAATTCAGGTTCAAAATGAACGGCCATATTAACCTTCCTTGACTGAAGAGAATATCAAGCATTTAGTTGTTTTTTCTTGAAAACAAAGAGGTAAAGGCTTCTATGAATTGCTAATGCAGAAATCTTCTCTGAAATTACAGGATAAAATTTTATTATCGCCACTTATTGCGTTCAGGTGTCTGCAATGTATTCATTTTCCCCGTTGCTATAGAATTTCTTTTGAATTGAATCATTAATTTTCAAAGAAAGACTTATAATGTTTGTGAAACCATTACGATATATCATAAAAAGCCAACATTTTCTATTACTGAGAATACTGTCTTTAAATCGGAGGGGTCTAAATAACGTCACATATGAAAGTAAGGACAGTCAGTAAAAAATCTTTTAGCAAAAAAATTGCAAAACATTAAAATTCAAACAGAACTGCGCGAAAAGCAGACATTAAAGCACACGTTAAAGGTGCGTTTTCATGAAATTATGCTTAACGTAAGCCAGAAGTTCATTCAACGAACCATATTTAGTATGAAGATGATAAGTGACAATAATGTAAAACTTGAACTATACAAAATTGTTTTGTGTCTATGTGTCCAGATGCATCTATTGTTCATGTAAGAACAATACCGAGTCCAGTTACTGTTTCCCTGCAAATCTGCACCACATTGAGTGAGAAATGAATACTCATCAACGTCGCTATGCAAATTAACAGACCCAGACTGATTCAAAACTGTTTGTCACGCAAGACATGTATTAAGTAACAGCTGGTAAGAACAACTTTACCAGTCACGTATGAATTTAATTCATAAAACTTTTCACTGATTTCATTGTATGCTGGGAGACGCGGGGCACTATGGGTAACGCAGAATACAATTATAGCAAGACGTACATGCGTGCAGTGCATGTGCATTCATATATAACGTCCAGCAGTAAGATTCATATGAAAATGTATACGTTTTTTTTCCACTTATTTTTTCTATTGCAGTAGTGTCTGATGGTACTCCGCATATCCAAAACGCATTTTTTGCTTTGATATTAGAGACAAATTACATTGAAATATCGGCACATGATCTGAAAAAAATATTTGTTTACTATCTTTTTGGACTTTTGGCCTTAGCGGCCATGTGTGGCGTATGCTAAAACTCTTACTCCTGCTTTCTCCAAAGGTACCCCCTTGTTTCCCCTCTAAATGAAACGCGAGACTCCTATTGTTCCCTTTTTTCAAAGGTAGAAATCAATTTTAATTGGCTGCCAGGAAAATATGATCACACGAAATACAAATTGAAAAAAATACACCATAGTCTGTGATAGGGGTGGGTACCGGTACAGAAAATTCAGGTACAGGTATGGTTCAGGTCCAGGTCCGGACCTGGACGTTAACCTGGACCTAATTATCTGCGAAAACTTATGAATGGACGATAATCAAAACAATGGTCCGTTTCGCTACAAAGGATTCGGTTTGATGGAGTATCTGACTTCCATTGGCGTTTTAAAATTCTATTTTCATGTAAACAACCCTAACTGCCAGTTTTAGACCATGTTTAACCGTAGAAGCTTGGTAACATGACTATCAAACTCTCCTCTACTTCGCTCTTGTTCTTTTCTAGGACCTGCAAGCCCTAAAATACGTTAACGCCGATATAATCTGCTCATTTTCGAATCGGCCCAACATCCGGTCACTGATTTTTCAGGTCCGGTCCAACAAGAAAAAAGCTGGTATTGTACCCTTACACTGTTCTGTGATTACCATGTTTTATTCCTTCTCCTTGTTTCTTATGACAGGACAACATGGGAAGAAAGCTTCGGCACATGCTGATATTTCTTCTCATCATGATGAAGGAACCCAACATGCCAGAAGCTGGCTGCACATGTTTATCATTCGAAAAATGCGAATGCAAAAGTCTGGGCCTCAACAGATTCCCTCAGAACCTCCCCAAATTCACCAACCACCTAGACTTGAAAGATAACTGCATACGTAGTATTCCATCACTTTCAAATCTACCTAGTCTAAAAAATTTGATCATTGAAGGCAACTTATTGAGTAACATCAATCTAGGTACATTCTCAAATCACTCCCAGCTTGCGTATTTGAACCTTGGCCTGAACAAAATAACCAGCATTCGAGCTAGTGTTTTCTCAAATTTACCCCAGCTCATGCGACTGTACCTGCACTGTAACAAGATAAGCAGCATTCAGGCAAGTGCTTTCACTAATCTACCCAAGCTCGAGTCTTTGGATCTGTCCTGCAACCAGCTAACTCACATCCAATCAGGTACATTCGTAGGTCTGCCCGAGCTTCAACATCTGCGCCTGCACTCTAACAACATAAGTATAGTTCAGTCTGAAGCGTTCTCAAATCTACCCCAGCTTCACACTTTAGACCTTAAATCCAACAACATGAGTGTAGTTCAGGCTGCTTCATTCTCGAATATTCCAAAGCTAACTCTTTTGTATCTGGACAAGAACCAGATAACTGACATCCAGTCTGGTTCATTTTCAAATCTACCCAACCTCCAATACTTGCACTTGGAGTCAAACAAGATATCCTCCCTTCCTCTATCAGTTTATAATGTTTTAGCATCGGAATCCATTTTTGAGTTGTGTATTGACAACAACCCCTGGCAGTGTGACTGTAGGATGGTTCCCTTTTGGCAAAATCAGCTCAACTCATTCATAATATGTTCCCAACCTCCTGAACACTCTGGACGGCACCTTCTACTAATAGATCGCAAAGATCTGATTTGTAAAGACCAAATAAAATCAACAACAGTCACGTCCAATAGTCACGCCCCATTCAGTTCATCCCCAGTGACAACGTATTCTCCATATGGCAATACTGTAAGCAATACTGTAAGCAATACTGGCCCAACAGTGCATAATACTGTAAACTCCAAATTTGCCACCATGTCTGATGATACACAATCGCAAAGTGCTACCAATTCCACCAGTAGTACCAATACCACACATAACTATACCTGGCACTTCAAAGGCAGCTCGATATTTGCAACGTTGTCTGCTGACACACAAATAAAAGAGCTGCAAAATGTTACAGTTCTGCCACGATTTATTCCAACTCTGGTTCCTATCACGGGTTCTTCGAGCAACAACCAAGCTGCTATTATTTCAGCTGTTATTGGATCAATCCTTATTCTCACTGTCGCCATTGCTGTCGTAGTCTGGTGCAACTGGAGGGTCAGGAATATTCCTGCAGGAATTAAGAATAACAAATTTGCATTTAACAACCCCACAGTTACCGTAATTTTCAATAGTCACTATCAGGCAGGACAGGGTCAGTCTCAGGCCATTACTGAGTCCAACACAAGAATGTCAGAGGTCAGTGGTAATGATAATCAGTATGAAGATGTAGACAACATAAACACCACACCTAAAATGATTGCCAGTGACCATGATCAGACAGGGCGATGCCAGCATAGGGCTATCACTAGCCCCAACAAATACACAACGGCTGCTATGGTAACAAGTGGTCATAATCACCAATATGAAAATATGCATAGTCAAAAAGGGCAGAGCCGGCTTCAAGCCATCACTGAATCAATTACAAACACCACGTCTGCTGAAATAGCTAGTGGTCATGGTCATCCGTATGAAGATACGAACCAGCATAATCAGACAGGGCAGGGGCAGGGTCAGGTCATCACTGAATCCAACAAAAACACCACGGCTGCTGTAGTAGCTACCTGTCATGGTCACCAGTATGTAAACGTGAAGCAACATAATCTGAAAGGGCAGGGTCAGTGTCAGGTCATCACTGAATCCACCACAAACACCACAGCTGCTGTGGTGACTGGTGACCATGATCAGACAGGCCGACCAGAACAGGCTCAGCCTGTCACTGATCCCTTGGATGCTAAAAATGCATCTTATGGAGCAGGTCCGATTTCCTCAAATGTAAATTCAATGTACAAGGCCGTTGGTCAGTCTCAGCACACCACAAACACCACGGCTGCTGTGGTGACAGGTGGTCATGATCAGACAGACCTGCTAGACCAGGCTCAGCCTGTCACCGAACCCTTGGGTGCTAAAAATGCATCTTATGGCACAGGTCCTATTTCCTCAAAGGTCAATTCGAAGTACAAGGTCGTAGGTCAGCAATAAATCCAACACAAAACATCACAAATGATGTAATGACTATTGGTCAAGATTAGACAGGGCAAATATTTATTGTTATAAAGATTTGATGTTTTTTATTTGATGTATCTCAGTACAGTTGAAGTCAAGTTGCTGTACAATATTTTTATTTATCATTTGTCTTACATTACCTTAAAACCTCCGACCCCTCCTCATTATCTTTTAGTTCACCGCTTTCATTTTATTCAGATCTCAGTTTACATCGTTGTCTTCTTTATGTTATACTTGATTTACATTTATGTTGTGTGTTATAATGTATTGACTCCTGGAAGAATATAATTTACAGGTAAATTGTACATTCTAATGGAGATCTAAAGAAACAGACAAACAAATATTGTACCGGCTTCAGACCATATTTGATCTAAATCCAACATGACAATCAAAGCTACTGTAATGACAAGTGATGATGGTCAGACAAACCATGTAGGACAAGCTGGGGCTGTCACCGAATAACTCGATGCTATAAATGCATCTTCTTGCACAAGGTCGATTCCCTTTGTGATTTCTCTGTACAAGGTGCACGTACGTGGTGGGTTAGTCTCCGACCATCACTGAATCCAACACAATGACCAGTGATCAAGATTATGTCAGACAGAACATTTTAGGGCTTGGGCTCATATTAATCATGTACATATATGTAGTGGAAAGTAGAAGAAAGGAAATGTTTGGTATCCGGCATATGTTGTGCTGTGGAGTTCATAGCTTGGACAAAATACTGAAACATCAGTTCCCACCCAACAATTTACCTGTAGTTCCAATGTATCCGTGTTGTCACATTGGGACTGGATTCTTACACGGTGATGAAATGCATTGATCAATGTCCAGTTCAAAATTGGTACCAGTTTGTGGTAAATATTAGACAGGGAACTTTAGGGCTTGGGCTATCACTGAATCTTTAGATGCTAGAATGCAAGAACTCGTGTCAGTTAAGTACTGTATGGTGGAACGTTAGATCAAGGAAATGTTTGGCATATGTTGGAAAAACGGAGTCCATGGCTTCAGGTGCTCTACACAGCTACGGTAAATTGACATATTCATAAATGTCCAGGTCACAATTGGTAACAGGTCGGGCACTGGCAACTGTAGATGTTAACGAGTACTGGCAATAGTCTGTTGGACACAACGTCGTTCAATGTAACACTGAGATGGACTATGACGATCACTAGAAAGCGAATGCTACATGAAGTATACGTCGATTAAGGTTAGACACCCAGGTGGTAAGATATACCAAATAGCAGTTACTCCACAAGCAACTGGATATGAATTGGGAAACGGTCAGACGTTTCAGATGACAATCGCTCTCTTTCGTAAGTGACTGTTGAAGATCGGGTTTTATATCCTATGATATAAAATTATGAATTGATATGAAAAAGAGTTGAAGACAATGTATTAGTAGTTCAATAGAAAACAAGGGTAAGAGAAGTTAAGACGAAGTTGATGCAAATGAGTTAAATACCTATTGTTGTTTGAAATGCATGAAGTATATTTTTTAAAGACCAGTATTGTCCGTGTGTAGATCAGATTAGATTTACTTTGCTTTAATTGATTTTATTTAATCGCTTTGTTCTGTGACGAATTCGGCTTACTCTTATTTTGTGCTATGTTGTTCTAATATACGTAACTTTTTATGAAAATAATGTTCCTACCATAATGTCTATCCTTAGTTCACTTCAACATTGTTTCGTTTGACCTGATATTTTCCTTACTTAACATGTCTTTTTGAACAAAGATTTATTTCATTTGTACTGTAAAATTAGTTCGTTGGGTAGCCAACATGTAAGTTTTCAAGATTCTGATCCCCTTTTAAATTTGCGTCTACCTATGTAATATCATCATATCATTTTTAGCTTATTGTATATCTTCATTCTTTCCTTTGTGAAATAATACATAGCAATATCAAAATCTTATATAGCAGTATCAAAATGCTATGATTTCATCATGTTTAACAAAATGTTATGATTTCATCATGTTAGTGTTGAGGCTTTAGTTGAATAATGTGCAACCAGTCATACATACTTGACGCGCACTCATATACGTTAACCTCACAAAGACTACTACTGAAGCCACCAGGACAGTTGTAGAGGAACCTGGCTACTTGATCAGCCACACATCCTACACCATCGAGGCTGATGAAGGTCTCAGTCGTCAATGTTAATCTCACAGTTGTTCCCCGCGAAGCCATATTGGTACTTGCACATGTAGTAATTGTAATTACTCGTTAAAACGAGGTTGTTACTAGGGGTGGGTACCGGTACAGAAAACGGACCTGAACCTGGACCCAATTGTTTGCCAAAAAAAATTGTAATTGGGTGATTCTCAAAACAATTGTCCATTTCGCTACGAAGTAATCTGTTTGTTGGCGTTTTAAAACCTTATCTTTATGTAAAGAATGCTAATTTTGACTTTCGAAACTTGATAGAAATGACTAAAAACCTACCCTACTCTACTCTACTGTACTTCGCCCTTGTTATTTTCATTGACCGGCAAGCCTCAAACATGTGACCGCCTGCCGATATAATCTGTTCATTTTCTAATTGGTCCAAGATCCGGTGCACTAATTTTTTTCAGGTCCGTTTTTGTCGGACCGGTCCAGCACACCCCAAGTTGAGCTCAAGTCATTTAGTCATGTGTACGGGTTAAAGGAACACTGTTACATCATTAGAACACCTTAACCAAGAATGAATTGCACTCACTTGGAACAATGTAACCAACACATTTTTCTAATTAAAGTCTCACTGGCTTTATTTTCTGATATGATTATGTCATTTCTGATATCATTGTGTCATTTCTGATACCATTATGTCAATTCTATAAGATATGATGATGATGAAAATATAATTTGTCTTAAGGTGACACCGGAACATTTCGTTCGAAGTTGAAAATATGATAGAAACTAATTGGATTCTTATTAATCAAATAGCCGCGATGGCCCTTTATGAAGAGAAAGCCATGTGGGAAAGGGTAAAAGCAACAAAACATCTCTCATATCGGTCAGGACTCAATTACTGCAAACATGGTGAGAACACACAGTTTTGCTGCAGAAAATACCACACGGTGCAATTTAATATCTACAACTGGATAAAAGCAAAGATTTACTTCTGAACGTTTGGAGTGACATCCATTAATCTTCTTCAGCTTCACTAGAATGAACTGGCAGGACAATTCGATACAATTACAGGTAACTAGAAAAAATCGTTGAACATGTCAATTCAGTTTTTCTAGTACTTGTTTTGGATAGTTCTGCCAGTTCACTCAGCAAGCTGAAGATGTCACTCAAATCGTTCGGAAGTAAATCTCATTTCTATCTAGTTGTGGAGACTGACTTGTATTTGAATATTGTTTACCTGGATGTCTAACCCACATACAGTGCTTTGTGAGCAATTTGAAATAGATTTTAATGTGCACATCTGTGTGCTTATGACTATATATTAACTGGCCAAAAAATTAATTGAAATCAGAAAAGGATTGCAGAGACCTCGAGATATAAAGCTGTAAAATGAGATTATATTCCCATTTTTTTCTGCCGCGCCTGATTGAACTGAATTAAAAACATCAGTAAGAAACAACAAAGAGGAGTAAGCAACAAGGGAATTGTTCATATTAAACAGCCATATTCTGCAATATCAGTAAAACCCCAAGGATAAACAAGACACACTCATCACATGAATTACTATAATTGTACCTCACAATAAACACTTCTTTATTTGCATTTCTTTAATCCCGACTTTACTGCGCAGATTTTAGGATACGTACACGCTTCTTGATTTCTAAACGAAATGTTGTCGGTAAAGGCAAAGAAATTTCTGGGCCCACCAGTTTGACAAATAAGTAGAAATAATCCCCACAATCATCATCAATGCAAATATTCATGAAGCTCAGCTCAGACAATCAACACCACCCTAAAATCTTTATGTACGTTGTTTGTCACATTGGTACGAAAAAACTACCCAAGGTTCGTATTTTGCAGGCACAATAGCAACGAGAGGGCCGAAGAAGCTCCTTAATAACGCGCTTCCCCAGAAAAAACACTCTGTCAAGCTTGAAAGGTAAGTTGCAGAATTTATAATATTTGATACTTTTTTTTCTTACGACAGCAGACATTCCTATATCTTGTAAGATACTGTTGAAATAATAACAAAATGGAAGACGGACCATATGTTTACGATTGTAAACATTTAGTCATAATTAACTTTAAACCATTGGGAAAATTTACAGTAAAGTGTACCCACTGGTGAAGCTAATGACTCATTCTCCCACGCTACTCCCACACCTCCTCAATATATATATTAGGCCTGGAGTGTATATTAAAGCCCGCGTCACAATTCAAGCGAACGCCGGCCGAATTTTCAGATCGGCTGGAGCTCGCCGAAAAAATCACCCGAGCGTCGACTATTTTTTTCGCTGACGCCATCATTTTTCGCTACCCTGTCACAAATTTGACGAGGCTAGCTGTTTCATTCTGGAACTTTCAGTCTTTGTCCACTTTATTGTCTTTCCAGCCTTTTTTGGTGCACGCTGACATCATCATGCAAAGGTGCGGAAATTAAGCGAAAGATCTGGTAAACGTCGTCCGAACCGAAGCCTCAGTAATCGCTAGGACGTCGGAGGTACTTTGTCCGAACTGAAATGTCAATTTGTAGCTCGCCGACACGTCGGCCGAGCTCAGTTCTTGGCTTTAGGACGCAAAATGATAAGCAAAATACTGAGCAAAATAAACCGAATAAACAACAGCAAACCAAATGTAAATCAGTATGACGAAGGTGTGGGGGCATTTTATACATGGATATTCATTAGCTATTCTTCAATATGGCATGTACCCTTCTCAGAGATCCTCCACGACATTGGCGCTGCAATATTGGCTAAACAGGAACTGACCTTATGAGATATGAGGGCGAAAATTTGACATGATTGAAAACAAAACAATATGATGAAAAACATGAAAATCAGTAAAACAGGTTATGACAGCATAATCAGACGTTTAGAGAGTAAAATAATGATATACATTAAGTAACCTTTCACATTAATTTGCCAGCCTGTCGATTTGTGTAATTTGTCTCGACTGTGCGTGCGCAGTGTGATTGAAAACATATAGACTGCTTTTATATTTTGTTTGGATGTTGTTGAAGAGAGGTGCAAATTACTTTGGGCCTTGGGGCTCCTCTTAAATCAGCGACAGTCTTGATTGGTACGTGTAGGGCGTGTTTTTCGTGAGCAGAATTCACCTGAACACATCAAGTCGATGTCGGGAGGGCAACAGCAGTCCCAGGATGGGAACACAGGAGGCAAGACATTTAGGGGTTTTGTTTGTTTTGTTTGTTTAGCTAAATACATGAAACCATACAGAAAAAGAATACATAAAAGCAGTATAGGTGCAGGAGGAAGGAAAAACCGTAATCGGTTTATACTAAGCCCTCCTCCTCTATACTATTATATAGCTGCAGTGCGAAAGAGAACCAGTCAGTATAAAACGACTTGGTGTAATCTGCATCACTCTAGGTACCAGCTCCACTGCGGGTCGAATCACCCGCCAGCCGAAGGCGTATACCCGTATACAAGCAGAACGAATCCGAGCCCACCATTTCGAAAAACAAGTAGAAATAATCCCATCAATCATCGTAAGTATCAATATTTATTACGCTAAGTTCAGACAATCAACACCTCAAGAAACGTACATGAATAATCTAATATTGTCACATTGTTACGGAAAAGCTACTCAGCGTTTGCAGCTAACATTCATCGTTGCAAACTAGAGGGTTGAAGAAAGTCCTTCATTGCAGGCTGCCCCAGAAAACATCAAATTAAGGTACTGTGACTGAATAGACAGGTAAGCTCGTATGATATACGTAATGTTGATATTTTACGACGACATACTGTAGTCGTACGACCCAAAACGGGGGTCATTCGTTGATAGTCGTGCATGTCTCGTGCAAAATTCATCCGTCTTGGCACCGGAAGAGCCTGTCTTCGATCCTTGTTGGTCGTTGATACTGTCATAGCCTACTTGAAAATCCTACGACAACAAGATCGCACATGATGACTTTCGACGATTTTGACCACGCCCATACTATAAACTTCGTCTAGATTTGAGACACTGAAATTTAGCGACATGGAGAAATTAATTCGAGGGTTTGCAGCAGCGTTCCCGCCAGGTTCTTGAAAGTATGCGTCCAAATATCTGGGAGGGGGGCATTGAGCGCCGGAGGCGCGAGACGAGCGCCGCAGGCGCTCGCATTCTAGGGGGGTCCGGGGGCATGCTCCCCCGGGAAAATTTGGATTTTTAAACCCTCTAAAACACATTTTCCTGCAATTTGAGAGGAAAATCATGCGCTTGAGATTGGATGTCGGTTGCCTCTTTACTCCCGTTATTCAGTCATCGACAACCGCCCTCTCGAACCCCAAAAATACGTAAATATTAAAAAAAAAACTATAATCACAGGGAATCAGCCTTCCGTGATCTGGCCCGGGTATAATTTCTCCAGACCTGAAAAATTTGGATTTTTGATGCTTCGCAACAGGGCTCTAGCCAGTTCGTCAGCTCATGGAAAAATTCTGCCAATTTCTTCCGTCATTGAATAAAAAAAATTTCTACCTCGTGCGATCGATGTTGCGCCCTCCCTCATCAAATAGTTTTCCGAGACGATAAAATCACGACGCCATCACACTTTGTGTTTTTTCTTCCCGATGATTTTACTCAAATTTTTCGAATCGGTGGGGTTTTACAAGGCCATGCCGTCATTTTCCACGAGCGTGCGTTTGTTTCCTGCGACCTCAGGTAACCCCGTTTTCGGCGTGAAATCTTTGGCTGGATTTCTTTTCAAATAGACCAAGAACGTTATACATTACTCGAAGGAGGACGATCTGCTGCCTCTTTGGCAGTGATCAGTGCCGGTGTAGCCTTGAAGCAGTAGCCAGAAAGACGTTCCAACGTGCTGGGCGCTGCGATCGACCGCCCGTCTTGGGAGGGGGGCGTGCAGCGCCATGTGCCACGGAGGCCAACGTCAGTGCACAGCCGACTCGATCAACGCTTGACAACAATATTGCGGCCCCTTTTTTGCCACAAATTTTGTCTTTTTGAAACAAAAGAAATTTTGGAAATAAGAAACAAAGTGTATAGTTTTGGATTCTTCACTTATTTACCGCGCACCGCTTTTTGTAACTTGGATAAATGGGGAAAATTTAATAGTAAATTGTTAGCAGCTAGGGAAGAAACTTGCCAAACGACACGGGCGGCTACCAATATCACAAAACAACGTCACGTGCGCTAATACTCGGTAACCAATGACAGAGAAAATCATTACATTTATCAAACGCTGATTGGTTATTAAGATGATTGGATTTGGACCTGGTGGCCAATCTAGACTGCTGTCAAAGATACCGACTGCCAATCAACTGCCCACAGCGTGAGAACTTTTGTTGAGATGTGCAACACTCGCGCAGAACAGTTTGTTTGTTCAATACTAGTATTACCCACAAATCTTTAACAAATACATGAAAATGAGGACAAGTAAGTATCATGTTCAAATCAGAATATAAAATCTGCATAAGATTTCTTCCAGTGTTACAGAATGCTGACTGTCAGATGTATTTCACGGACTACAAGAAATTTTACATTGCGCAACGAACAGCTCAGACTCAATTCAGACTGACTGGTGCGTGGCTGGGTGTGTCAGACATGGGTCCGCTAGTTGTAAAACGTGCCGCGCTCCGCCCCATGCCCCATACTACCGGGATGACCGGAATGTGAACAATTTGAAGTATAAATTGTAAAGATAGAATTCCTTCTTATAAAGACAGATTTTTTTTAAAGATTCCAGATACATTTTGTACAGTGGTGCTACAGGTCAGTCTTTCTTACAGATTTGTTATGGACGCATTCAGCCGAGCCGAGTGCGTCTTTCCAGAAAAAAATGCGTCCAAAGACGTAAAGACGTATGCCTGGCGGGAACGCTGGTTTGCAGTATTGTTGGGTTAGCTGATGAAATGATATAAAGTAATATAAAGGAAAACGGACCATATGTTAATGGCTGTGATGAATTCACGATAACTTAGAATACTCTGAAAATTCCACAATCTTTAGTAACTTGTGTCCCACAGTTGAAACTAGCATGTGTTGAGTTTCAAAATCAAATTGCAACACAGGCATCCCAACCTTTCTAAACCAACAGAATTCGAACAGCAAGCACTTACAGTTTTTCTTGTCTGAAATTACAGGATAAAAGTTGGTTTTCGCAAGTTGCTTTCTCATCAAAATGCAAAAATGCAAAAAAAAATACTGGTTGCGTTCAGGTATGTGCAATGTATTTATTTTCCCCATTGCCATAGAATTTCTTTTGAATTGTATCTTTGATTTTCAAAGACCTATAATGTGGGCGAACCCCTCATCGCAATATATCATAATAAAAATAAAAATACTATAAGTAATATATTTTCTAATAATGTCTTTAAATATGAGGGGTCTAAAAACATTACATATAAAAGTAAAAACAGCCAGTTAAAGCACCATCTAGTGAACAACTTTCAAAACATCAACATTCGAATTCAAACAGAGATGCGTGAAAAGCACGCTGAAAGCACACATAAACGTGCGCTTTTAATGAAATTATGTCTTTATACGTAAGCCAGAAATAGACATTCAACAAACCATATTTAGATGATAGAAGATAATCAGTCAGACAATAATGTAAAACTTGAACTATAAATTTATTTTCTTATATGATTTATAATTTTTAATTGCGCATTTGTCCAGATACAACTATTGTTGATGCAAGGACAATACAGCCCAGTTCCTATTGCCCTGCAAATCTGCACTGTTTTGAGCGAGAAATGAATACTTATCGACGTCGCTATGCAAATCAACAGACCCAGACTGATTTAAAACTGTTTGTCACACAGGATATGTATAAGGTATCAGCTGGTTATAACAGTCACGTATGAATTTAATTCCTAAAATCTTTTTACTGATTTCATTGCATGCCGGGAGACACGGGGCACTTTGGATGACACAGATTGTAATAACAGCACGTACATGCATGTAGTGCCACCCGATACATACAGGATTCATGGTCCTAAGCCTGGAATCATGGCAAAGGATTCATGCTAGGTACCAATGTAAAGGAATCCTTTAGTCCTTCAAAGGATTTCTTTGATATGCTGGGAGCATGAATCGTGAATCCTAGGGGATTCACGCACAGACTGACGGGAAGGTTTCACTTCGACCCCACAAAATGGCGGCGTCTTTGAATTTACATGGGTCCAGCCAGAGGACCGAAAGTGAAATTATAAGGTCATCGATGGAAATTTCCGGAACAAGTTTTTGTTGGCAGTTACAACTAAGTTCTCATCACGGTGGTACGGTTGATATGCTTTTGTCCGCGTTGTCAGGGGAATTTGCCCCGCCCAAGGCATGGCGGGTTGTTCTGAAATGGGTCATGTTTTTCTATGTCCGATTTCTTGCCATATATACCGGCGGCGGCCCTGTATTCATGTTTACACACGGACATTGCTAAATATTTCTCAAAATAACGCATTTATGGTGTTCATGTCAAGAAACAGCAAAAATCACTTACAGAGAGGATACGGTGACTTTTCACATTCATATTCAGTCTAAAAGCGACACTTATACACTGCTCTCAAAATACCCTATTAAATCAGAAGAACGTAAGAAAGGTTACTATCGGGGACCGAACTTTGAGCTTTGCAAATTTTCCTCATGGAGTATTTTTCTAATTTAGGTATTAAACATTTGTTGAAGTTGTAGTCAATGTTCATAGCGGTAATTTTTTAGTTACAGTCCTCTTTCGCCGATGTCTGTGAAATTTGAAATTATTCTCCAAATTTTGGGTCACATTTCCTCACATTTTCCTTCCGTATTTCCCGTGAGCCTGATTGGAGCGAACAGACGACGTCATCAAAATGGCGGCAAAGTTTCGCTCTCCAGGCCCATTTTGTTTTCGTCAAAATATTCCATGAAGATCAAAAGATGTAGGCCAAAATATGAAGCTTGTGCTCTATTCGGACAATGCACATGGCTGAACGAGTTTGTATCGGACTTATAATGAGTTGTGCTGTCCTCCATTAACCCTATTCAGACCGGGGGGGGGGGGCTTTTGAGGCCCGCGCAAACTTCGATGTCCTATAACGCAAGAACGCCTTACGCTAAAGCCACCAAATTTAGTGAGTTTTCCTAAAATATTGTTGGCAACAATTTTGCAAAGTTTGACAAATTTTCCATTTTTTCTTGTTGCCATGGCAACCGTTTGCTGACAGGCAGTTTTGCCAAAAATCACTATTTTTGGTTCTAGCAATGTATTTTTCACATTTATTTGCTATATTAGTGCTATTTTGTTACATAAATAATATATTATATTATTTAGCATATCTTTCATAATTATACATGCATAAATTATGCTAATTTGATGACGTCACCAGCCCCAAATCGAAGATGGCGGACCGTATGGCCAGATCAAGAATAACAAGCTAATTATCCCTTAAAATTTGTTACTACCTGGTATTTTTTCATCAAAAACCATCTAAATGAATGAATTTAGTCTATTTCCATTGCCCTTTGTGATTATTTGTTGCAAAAAAAGTAGTTTTAAAAATTCAAGGTAGTGGATATAATATGGCGGAGCCTAACTCGTATCTTAGATGTGCATGACGTCATTTTATGACGTCATTATGACGTCATCGATGTTGCTATTGGCAATACAAGTCGTAATAAACATTATTATTCTGTTATCTGCACTTGTTGTTACATTTTTGTAGTATAACTTGAAGTTGTCTGAGAATACCCCTTTTTCATGGGTCCGGCCAATATAATCAAATTGATGACGTCATAATTACGTCATATTACGTCAACGTAACGTCAAACGTCAAACACTCTTCAGATATTATGTCGATATTATGTCCTGAAAATTTGGTGGCCCTAAGGCACGTCGTTCAAGAGTTAGAGGACTTAGAAGTGGAGGGCCTCAAAAGCCCCCCCCCCCCCCGGTCCAGGGATGACCAAAAAAGCCCGGTCTGAATAGGGTTAAAGCAGACAAGATAAACAAGGTGCAAATGAGTGTGAAATACTAGTACTTCTATTGTATTCGCTGAGCGACCCAAGCCAGATATTATATAAATTGCCCGCGATTTTTGCCTGAAAGAATTCGGCAGTAAATTTCTTATTCAATCCTCGGAAACGAGATTCAGGAGCTGATGTAGTTTTCAAGTTTCTTGAATATTGGCACCCCCGTCCATCTTGGACAGTCGTAGGGCATTATGTAATCATTATCTTCCGGCTAACCTATGATCGTTTCGAGAATCTCAGGAAATTCACGAAAACTTTCTGTCGGCACGAGGAATTGCAACATAATTGATCGCTTTAAGAGCCGGGAAAATTTGTACTGAAAGATACGTTGCAAAATGTTTAGATAACACACGTCTGGGCCGTACCTCTTGGGATTAGAATTACATGCATGTCGGTAAAATAGGTAACAGGTCAACTCGCCCCATGCCCAACTCGCCCCAACTATGTAAAATAATCCAAAGGATCCCGGTCTGCTGTCTTACCACAACAACACTCTATTTAACCCCTCCTTCACCAACTTTGATTTACTTCTGTGTGATTTAGTAAAATTCAAATCTTTTCTGTAATGTACCATTTTCAAGCAAAGGACTCCAGAAGTTTACCACGTAAGCCGTATATGATCCCAAGGAGGTGAAAAAATCCTTGATGATACATTGGGCACATTTATGCAAACACTGGCGTCGGTTTGTAAACAAACTGGTGGGCCGACCAGTCTAATCCAGCGTCCCTGTCAAATGGTTCCCTTTCTTCCCCAGACTTTGATTTACATTGTGTGCTTTATTACACGTTGCATTTTTATTTATAGAGATGTTATTTTTTTTTCATTTCAATGTTCTTATCAATGACGCCAGAACTGGCAGAAGGTTTCCATGCATGTCGAACGCAAGCCGATATACGCGATACACATCCGGCACATTAAACATCGGCTTGTGCTCTGTTACCGCTCGTATTGAATCACACGAACTGTAGTTCATTATAGAAATACATTGGTGTACGGAGTTATTAGAAAGAATGCGTTATTGAATCGGAAAGCGAAGGTAGATATTTCCGAGGCGTTCATACTGATAGAACAAGACAGTGTCAGATCTAGAGTTACGCCGGTAATTCAATCTGTACAGTTATCAAGGGCACAGATATGTAGCAAGCTAGAGGAGTGTTTCTTCCATAGATGTGTTTTGCAAACAAAATATATTCCAATAGTCGACTTCATCGTCAAACTATCCGCACTCCGTCGGTTACTTTTGTGTGTGTATGGTGCGGATATAATGTACGTAGGGAAGAGCGGATTTTGTTTACAAATGGCGACGCGTTCCGCGCGTCCCCGGCGACCGCGCGGGGAAGGCCCGGAGAATGTCGAAAACAACCGTACCGCCGTGATGAGAACTTAGTTGTAACTGCCAACAAAAACTTCTTCCGGAAATTTCCATCGATGACCTTATAATTTCACTTTCGGTCCTCTGGCTGGACCCACGTAAATTCAGGGGCGCCGTCATTTTGTGGGATCGAAGTGAAACCTTCCCGTCAGTCTGTGCGTGAATCCCCTAGTGAAGCACCGATTAGAGCCCAATTTAGATGACTTACGTCTGCATGTTCAAATTTAAGTATATGCTGTTGCCTAATGTCGCAAGAATGGAATTTTCGTCATTTCACTATAATAATGATTTCTCATTATTCATGCAATTTAGGTAACATTTTGCATTATTGGTGTCGATATTTCTATCTTTTCTAGTTACACATAGCATGTTTAAGTGTCCTAGTAGTAATGAAATACTGTGGCTTAATAAACTGTGCTCATTAATTGTGCAAATTAGCCCCTGGTTTGCATTAAGAGCCCTTATTCATGGAAGACATTTCCGAAGTTATCACAACCCTTTCCCGAATTATTCCCTTCCAAAGGATGGTGCAATTGCGCACGCGAGGACGAATTGCTATTGAGTTTCGGGATTTTTTTGCCAATCGGCTTTATACTTAGCAGTAAGCCAAATATTTCTTTTTTGAGTTACATAATTCTGGCACATATTTTAGCATTCTAACATAGAATGCAGTGTTTTATAAACTGTCCTAAGTATTACGTAAATTAGCCCTTGATTTTTATGATTAGCGTTCAATTGTGCAAAACATCTCTAAATGTATCTACATTCCAAATATCATGAAGATCCGTCAACTTAATTCCGAGTTATTCCCCTCTAAAGGGATGATGCAAATAAAATACCTGAAATGCCTGTGGAAAAATTCCTGGAATTTTGTGAATTCTTGTCAAACCGACACACAATATACTATTAGGCTAGCTCCTGAGTCGTTGCCAAAAATATCATAGTCTGGGAATGCCTTGTTTTATTCTTGCTTCTTGTGTCTTATAACAGGGCAACATGGGAAGAAAGCTACGGCACATGGTGATTTTTCTTCTCATCATCATGAAAGAACCGAACATGCCAGAAGCTGGCTGCACATGTTTATCATCCCCAGTATGCAAATGCCCAAGTCTGGGCCTCAACAGATTCCCGCAGAACATCTCAACATCCACCAACCACCTAGATTTGAACGGTAACAACATAAGTAGTATTCCATCATTCTCAAGTCTGCCCAATCTCAAATATTTGTTCCTTAACGGCAACTTGTTAAGTCACATAGAGCAAGGCACGTTCACAAATCACCCCCAGCTTGAGAATTTGAACCTTGCATCAAACAAGATAGCCAGTATTAAGAATGGTTCGTTCGAACATCTACCCCACCTCCAATGGTTGTACCTACAATGTAACAAGATTATCAGCATTCAGGCTTGCGCTTTTTCAGATCTACCTAAGCTTGAACTCTTGCACTTGGACTCCAACCAGCTAACTCATATCCAATCTGGCACATTCGCAAATCTGCCCGAGCTACAAAGGTTGTACCTACACTCTAACAAGATGATTAGTATTCAGTTTGGCACATTTGCAGATCTACCCAAGCTTAAAGAGTTGGGCCTGAACTTCAACCAGATAACTCACATCCAATCTGGCACATTCGCAAATCTACCTGACCTTCAATGGTTGCACCTACATTGTAACAAGATAAGCAGCATTCAGGCAGGTGCTTTCTCAAATCTACCCAAGCTCAAAACTTTGCACCTGAACTTAAACAAGCTAACCCACATCCAATCTGCCACATTCGCAAATCTGCCCGAGCTACAATGGTTGTATCTACACTGTAACAACATAAGAAAGCTTCAGTCTGAAGCGTTCTTAAATCTACCCCAGCTCCACACTTTAAACCTACAATACAACAAAATAAGTATAGTTCAGGCTGCTACATTTTCGGATCTTCCAAAGCTTAAGAATTTGCGCCTGGACAAGAACCAGATAAGTAACATCCAGTCTGGTACATTTTCAAATCTGCCCAACCTCCAACATTTGCAGCTGCAGTCAAACAAGATATCCTCCCTTCCTCTATCAGTTTATAATGCTTTTGCATCCATTTCTGAGTTACGTCTTAGCGACAACCCCTGGCTGTGTGACTGTAAGATGATTCCCTTTAAGCAAAAGCAGATAAACCCATTTATAATATGTGACCAACCTCCCGAACACTCTGGACAATACATTTTACACATAGATCTCAAAGATCTGATTTGTAAAGACCAAATAAAATCAACAACAGCTACGTCCCATAGTCACGCCCCATTCAGTTCATCCCCAGTGTCAACGTATTCTCCATATGGCAATATTGTAAGCAATACTGTGAGCAATACTGACCCAACAGTGCCTAATACTGTAAACTCCAAATTTGCCACCATGTCTGATGATACACAATTGCAAAATGCTACCAATTACACCAGTAGTACCAATAACACCCAGAACTATACCTGGCACTTCAAAGGCAGCTCGATATTTGCAACGTTGCCTGCTGACACACAAATAAAAGAGCTGCATATTGTGACAGTTATGCCACGACTTATTCAAACTCTGGTTCCTATCACGGGTCCTTCGAGCAACAACCAAGCTGCTATCATTTCAGCTGTTATTGGTTTAATAGTACTTCTCACTGTCGCCATTGCTATCATAGTCTGGTGCAACTGGAGGGTCAGGAATATTCCTGCAGGAATTAAGAATAACAAATTTGCCTTTAACAACCCCACAGTTACTGTAATGACCAATGGTCACTATCAGGCAGGGCATGGTCAGTCTCAGGCCATTACTGAGTCCGACACAAACACTACAAGAATGTCAGAGGTCAGTGATCATGATCACCAGTATGAAGATGTCGACAACACAAAAACCACACCTAAAATGATTGCCAGTGACCATGATCAGAGAGGGCAATGCCAGTATAGGACTAAACCCAACAAAATCACAACGGTTGCTATGGTAACAAGTGGTCATGATCACCAATATGAAAATACGAACAACCAGCATAATCAGAAAGGGCAGGGCCGGTCTGAATTCATCACTGAATCAATCACAAACACCACGGCTGCTGAAATAGCTAATGGTATTCGGTATGAAGATATGAACCAGCATAATCAGACAGGGCAGGGTCAGGGTCAGGTCATCACTGAATCCAACAAAAACACCACGGCTGCTGTAGTAGCTACCTGTCATGGTCACCAGTATGTAAACGTGAAGCAACATAATCTGAAAGGGCAGGGTCAATGTCAGGTCATCAGTGAATCCACCACAAACACCACAGATGTTGTGGTGACTAATGTAATGACCGGTGACCATGATCAGACAGGCCCACCAGAACAGGCTCAGCCTGTCACCGATCACATGGATGCTAGAAATGCATCTTATGGAACAGGTCCGATTTCCTCAAATGTTAATTCAATGTACAAGGCCGTTGGTCAGTCTCAGGCCACAACAAACACCACAGCTGCTGTAGTGATTAGTGGTCATGATCAGACAGGCCCACCAGAACAGGCTCAGCCTGTCACTGAAGCCTTGGGTGATAGAAATGCATCTTATGGCACAGGTCCGATTTCCCCAAATGTCAATTCAATGTACAAGGTCGTTGGTCAGCAATAAATCCAACACAAAACACCACAAATGATGACCAGTGGTCAAGATTGATGTTTTGTTATTTACTTTATCCCAGTACAGTTGTAGTCATATTGATGTGCAATCTTTTCATTTATCTTACATTATTTTATGACCTTTGATCCCTCTTCATTATCTTTAGTTCACTTCCTTGATTTGATTCAGATCTCAATTTACTTCTATGTTTTCTTTATTGTATACTTGGTTAACAGTTATGTTATATGTTATGTATTTGATTCTTGTAAAGACTCGAAGTAGAGTAGAATTTACATGCAAATCGCACCTGGTGGGTCAGTCTCCGCCCATCACTGAATCAGATAACCGTTCTCTTCCTTTAATGACACTGAAGAGATCTTAAAGAGAGAAGGTTTTATATCCTATGATGTAAAATTATGAATTGATATGAAGAAGAGTTGAAGACAATGTTTTAGTAGTTCAATAGTAAAGGAGGGTTAAGACAAGCTAAGACGAAGTTGATGCAAATTAGATCCTAGATCCTGTTGTTTTAATTACATAAAGTAAATCTTTTAAATATCCTGTAATAAAGACAAGGATTGTTTGTGTGTAGATCAAATTGGATTGGATCTAAAGATTTACAATACGGTTTGTTCTGTGACGACTTTGGCTTGCTCTTATTTTGTGTTATGTTGATCTATGAAAATAATGTTCCTACCACTACGTCTATCATTAGTTCCCATAATCATTGTTTCATGTCATCATTTGACCTGACATTTTTCTTACTTAGCATGTATTTTTGCACAGAGATTTATTCTATTTGTACTGTAACATTAGCTCGTTGGGTGGCCAAAATGTAAGTTTTCAATATTCTGATCCCCTTTTAAAGTTGCGTTATTGCCTACCTAATGTAGTATATATTATAATCATATCTTCTTTCCTTTGTGAAATAATACATAGCAATATCAAAATGCTATGATTTTCTTACATGTATCAAAATGTTATGATTTCATTATGTTAGTGTTGAGGTTTTCTTTACCTTGAATCTTTACCTTGAACCACAGCCAGTCGATACCCTTGCGGGTAATAAGGCTGTCCTAATTGTGGCGGTAGTAACATCAGAACAATCCATCAGACGATGAGTACAGATGAACAATGTGCAATCAGGCATACATACTTGACGCGCACTCATCCACGTTATCCTCGGTGCACAGATACTACTACTGAAGCCATCAGGACAGTTGTAGAGGAACCCGACTACTTGATCAGCCACACATCCTACACCATCGAGGCTGATGAAGGTCTCAGTCGACAATGTTATGTCACAGTTATTCCCCGCGAAGCCATATTGGTACTCGCACATGCGATGGACGAGTTTGTTCTAGGGGTGGGTACCGGTACAGAAAATAAAGGTCCAGGTCTGGACCTGAACCTTGACCTAGATGTTTGCGAAAATTTGCAAGTGTGTAATGCTCAAGACAATTATCCATTTCGCTACAAATAAATCTGTTTGGTGGCGTTGTAAAACCCTATCTTTATGTAAAGAATGCTAAGTTTCACTATAGAAACTTGGTAGAAATGGGTAAAAAGTTCTTTGCTCTACTTCACCCTTGTTATTTTCTTTGACCGGCAAGCCTCAAAACGTATGACCACCTGCCGATATAATCATGTTCATTTTCTAATCGGTCCAAGATCGGGTGCACTGATTTTTTTCAGGTCTATTTCTTTATACCGGTCCAACACTAAAAGCCGGTTATATATCGATACCCACCCCAAGTTGTTACAGTCCAAGGCATATAGACACGTGCACGGGTTAACGGAACACTGTTACATCATTAGAACACGTTGGCCCAGTGTAGCTTTACTTTAACCAATGATGACTTGCAATCAGAACAATGTAACCAACACATTTCCTAATTAAAATCTCACTGACTTTATTTTCTGATTGTCATGTTATTTCTGATATCATTGTGTCTTTTCTGATACCATCAGGTTAATTCTGTAAGATATATATAAATACATATATAATGATGATGAAAATATAAGTTGTCTTAAGGTCACACCAGACCTTTCGTTCTAAGTTTGAAATGTGATAAAAATCAATCGGACTCAATGGCATCGGTAAATAATATGCATACGCGCGGTGACCCTTTATGAAGAGAAAGCCATGTACAAAAGGGTAAAAGCAACACAAAATCTCCCATATCAGACAGGACTCGATTACTGCAAACATGGTGAGAACACACAGTTTTGCTGCAGAAAATACCATACGGTGCAATTCAATGCCTACAACTGGATAAAAGCAAAGATTTACTTCAGGACGTTTCAAGTGACATCCATCAATCTTCTTCAGCGTCACTAGAATGAACTGGCAGGACAATTCGATACAATTACAGGTAACTAGAAAAAATCGTTGAACATGTCAATTCAGTTTTTCTAGTACTTGTTTTGGATAGTTCTGCCAGTTCATTCTAGCAAGCTGAAGATGTCACTCAAATCGTCCGGAAGTAAATCTCCTTTCTATCTAGTTGTGGAGATTGAATTGTATTTGAATATTGTTTACCTGGATGTCTAACCCACATACAGTGCTTTGTGAGCAATTTGAAATAGATTTCCATGTGCACATTTGTGTGCTTATGACTATATATTAACTGGCCAAAAAATTAATTGAAATCAGGAAAGGATTGCAGAGCCCTCGAGAAATAAAGCTGTAAAATGAGAGTATATTCCCATTTTTTTCTGCCGCGCCTGATTGAACTGAATTAAAAACATCAGTAAGAAACAACAAAGAGGAGTAAGCAACAAGGGAATTGTTAATATCAAACAGCCATATTCTGCAATATCAGTAAAACCCCAAGGATTAACGAGATACACACATCACAGGACTTAATGTTATGCCTCGCAATTAACTACTTCTTTATTTGCATTTCTTTAATCCCGACTTTACTGCGCAGATTTTAGGACACGTAGACGCTTCTTGATTTCTAAACGAAATGTTGTCGGTAAAGGCAAAGAAATTTCTGGGCCCACCAGTTTGACAAATAAGTAGAAATGATCCCTACAATCATCATCAATGCAAATATTCATGAAGCTCAGCTCAGACAATCAACACCACCCTAAAATCTTTATGTAAGTTGTTTGTCACATTGGTACGAAAAAACTACCCAAGGTTCGTATTTTGCAGGCACAATAGCAACGAGAGGGCCGAAGAAGCTCCTTAATAACGCGCTTCCCCAGAAAAAACACTCTGTCAAGCTTGAAAGGTAAGTTGCAGAATTTATAATATTTGATACTTTTTTTTCTTACGACAGCAGACATTCCTATATCTTGTAAGATACTGTTGAAATAATAACAAAATGGAAGACGGACCATATGTTTACGATTGTAAACATTTAGTCATAATTAACTTTAAAACATTGGGAAAATTTACAGTAACATGTACCCACTGGTGAAGCTAATGACTCATTCTCCCACGCTACTCCCACACCTCCTCAATATACATTAGGCCTGGAGTGTATATTAAAGCCCGCGTCACAATTCAAGCGAACGCCGGCCGAATTTTCAGATCGGCTGGAGCTCGCCGAAAAAATCGCCCGAGCGTCGACTATTTTTTTCGCTGACACCATCATTTTTCGCTACCCTGTCATAAATTTGACGGGGCTAGTTGTTTCATTCTGGAACTTTTCAGTTATTGTCTTTCCTGCCTTTTTTTGGTGCACGCTGACATCATCATGCAAAGGTGCGGAAAGTGGAAGATCTGCTAAACGTCGTCCGAAGCCTCAGTAATCGCTAGGACGTCGGAGGTACTTTGTCCGAACTGAAATGTCAATTTGTAGCTCGCCGACACGTCGGCCGAGCTAAGTTCTTGCCTTTAGGATGCAAACTTATTAGCAAAATACTAAGTGAAATAAACTGAATAAACAACAGCAAAGCAAAGGTAAATCGGCAAGACGTAGGCGCGGAGACATTTTATACATGAATATTCATGGCTAATATTTAATATGACATGTACCCTTCCCAGAGATCTTCGACGACATTGGCATTGCAGTATTAGCTAAACAAGTACTGACTCTATGAGATATAAGGGAGAAAATTTGACATGATTGAAAACAAAACAATATGATGAAAAACATGAAAATCAGTAAAACGGGTTATGGCAGCATAATCAGACGTTTAGAGAGTAAAATAATGATATGCATTAAGTAACCTTTAACAATAATTTGCCAGCCTGTCGATTTGAGTAATTTGTCTCGACTGTGCGCAGTGTGATTGAAAACATATTAAAAAAACTGCTTTCAAAGTTTGTTTTGATGTTGTTGAAGAGAGATGCAAATAACGTTGGGTCTTTGGGCTCCTCTTAAATCAACGACAGTCTTGCTTGGTACGTGTAGGGCGTGTTTTTTGTTAGTAGAATTCACCTGAACACATCAAGTCGATGTCGGTAGGGCAACAGCAGTCCCAGACTGGGAACACCGGAGGCATGACTTTTAGGGGTTTTGTTTGTTTTGTTTGTTTATCTAAATACATGAAACCATACAGAAAAAGAATACATAAAAGCAGTATAGGTGCCGGAGGAAGGAAAAACCGTAATCGGCTTATACTAAGCCCTCCTCCTCTATACTATTATATAGCTGCAGTGCGAAATAGAACCAGTCAGTATAAAACGACTTGGTGACATCTGCATCACTCTAGGTACCAGCTGGACTGCGGGTCGAATCGCCCGCCAACCGAAGGCGTATACCCGTATACAAGCAGAACGAATCCGAGCACACCATTTCGAAAAACAAGTAGAAATAATCCCATCAATCATCATAAGTATCAATATTTATTACGCTAAGTTCAGACAATCAACACCTCAAGAAACGTACATGAATAATCCAATATTGTTTGTCACATTGTTACGGAAAAGCTACCCAGCGTTTGCAGCTAACATTCATCGTTGCAAACTAGAGGGTTGAAGAAAGTCCTTCATTGCAGGCTACCCCAGAAAACATCAAATGAAGGTACTGTGACTAAACTGACATGTAACTCACTCACTCACTCATCCTCGCCGCATATCAGACTTCGCTGAGGCGGCCCGTCATCGTTCTGACAGGTAAGCTTGCATAATATATGCATAAATTATATTTTTACGACGACATACACTCGTCGTACGACCAAAAACGGGGGGCATTCGTCTAGATTTAACCCTATTCAGACCGGGCTTTTTTGGTCATCCCTGGACCGGGGGGGGGGGGGCTTTTGAGGCCCTCCACTTTGAAGTCCTATAACTCTAAAACGACGTGCCGTAGGGCCACCAAATTTTTAGGACATGATATCGACATAATATCTGACAAGCATTTGACGTTTGACGTTACGTTGACGTAAGATGACGTAATTATGACGTCATCAATTTGATTATATTGGCCTGACCCATGAAAAAAGGGTATTCTCAGAAAACTTCAAGTTATTCTACAAAAATGTTACAACAAGTGCAGATAACAGAATAATAATGTTTATTACGACTTGCGTTGCCAATAGCAACATCAATGACGTCAAAATGACGCCATAAAATGACGTCATACACATCTAAGATACCAGTTGGGCTCCACCATATTATATCCAACACCTTGAATTTTTAAAAATACTTTTTTTGCAACAAATAATCACAAAGGGCAATGGAAATAGACTCAATTCATTCATTTAGATGATTTTTGATGAAAAAATACCAGGTAGTTATAAATTTTAAGGGATAATTAGCTCCTTTTTCTTGATCTGGCCATACGGTCCGCCATCTTGGATTTTGGGATGATGACGTCATCAAATTAGCATAATTTATGCATATATAATTATGAAAGATATGCTAGATAATACAAGATTTTATTTATGTAACAAAATAGCAGTAATATAGCAAATAAATGTGAAAAATACATTGTTAGAACCAAAAATAGTGATTTTTGGCAAAACAGCCTGTCAACAAACGGTTGCCATGGCAACACGAAAATATGGAAAATTTGTCAAACTTCGTGAAATTGTTGCCAACAATATTTTAGGAAAACTCACCAAATTTGGTGGCCCTAGCGTAAGCCGTTCTGGCGTTATAGGACATCAAAGTAGGCGCGGGCCTCAAAAGCCCCCCCCCCCCGGTCTGAATAGGGTTAAGGCACTGAAATTTAGCAACACGGGATATTAAAGCGAGAGTTAGCTGATGAAATAAGAAGTAACAAAATATGGCAAATATCTGCACGGCTGTGATGAGTTTACGATTAATTAAGAATATTGTAAAAATTCCACAATTTATAGTAACGTATGGCCCACAGATGGGGGGGGTAGCTATGTGTTGTCAGTACACAAAAGTTCCTATTTGACTGAACAGAACACCAAGCACAACTTGTTGTTGCTGTTTTTTGCAAAAAAAGATACAGGCTTCTGCTGTCTGAGAAATGTTGTCTGAAATTACAAGATACATGTTGGTTTTTGAGCCAACCTGAAGCTGCAGTTACTGAATTCATATGATGCCAGTTGATTTCCCATCAAAATGCAAAAAAATGATAATTGTTGTGTTCAGGTGTGTGCAATATAATTCTTTTTCCCGTTGCCTTACAATTTCTTTTGAATTGAATCATTGATTTTCAAAGACCTATGATGTGGGCGAACCCATCGCATTTTATCATAATGAAGCCAAATATTTTCTATCATTAGTAGTATATTTTCTATTAATGTCTTTAAATCTGAGGGGTCTAACTAACGTTACATGTAAAAGAAAAAACAGCCAGTTAAATCACCATCTAGAGAGCAACTTGCAAAACATTAGCATTCAAACAGAAATGCGCGAAAAGCAAGCTGAAAGCAGACATGACGGTGTGTTTTTAATGAAATAATGCTTTACGTAAGCCAGAGGTAGACATTCAACAAACCATACCAGTAAGAAGATGATTAGTGACAATTGTGTATAAAACCTAAACAAATTTTTTATGTGTCCAGATGCAACTATTGTTGATAAAAGAACAATTCCTAGTCCAGTTTTCTGTTGCCCTGCAAATCTGCACTGTTTTGAGCGAGAAATGAATACTCCTCAACCCAGACTGATTTAAAACTGTTTGTCACACAGGACATGTATAAAAATACCAGCTAATCAGGACGGCCTTACCTGTCACGTAGGAATTTAGTTCATAGACCTTTTTACTAATTTCATTACATGCTTGGGTACGCGGGGACTATGGGTATAACAACACGTACATGCATTCAGTGCGTGTGTATCCATATATATCGTCCTGCAGTAAGATTTATGAAAATGTACACGCTTTTTTTCCCATTCATTTTGCGATTGCTGTAATGTTCTGATGGCGTTTCGCATCTCCAGAACGCATTTTTCGCCTTGTCTTTGATTTTTGCGACAAATTATATTCAATTTTGTATATTGATACGGTGTTGAAAAATATTTGTTGAGCTAAGCGGCTCCGTATGGCTTATGTTAGAACTCTTTCTCCTACTTCCCTCTTTAAAATGAACCGTGAGACTCCTATTGCGTTGTGCCTATTTGACAATGCTAGAAAACAATTCTACTTGTCTGCCAGGACATTATGATCAAACGAACTACAAATTTGAAAAAGAAATACACCATAGCCTGCGATAGGGGTACCGGTACAGAAAATTCAGGTACGGCTCAGGTCCAGAGGATCAGGTCTCTACAAATTATGCTGTTTCATGGAGTATCCGACATCCATTGGCATTTTGAAACTATCTTCGTGTAATGAACCCCCATTGCCTCTGTTTTAGACCAAGTTTGACAGGTCGACCGAAGTTGGTAAAATTGACTATCAACTGTATCTGTATCTGTATCTATATAGCCGGTATAACCGCCGTTCGGCGTAACACACCAGCTTTGCAGGCACGCGGCGCGGCAGCAGCTGGTTATATTACACCGAACGACTCGTTACCCCTAACTTTTGCACATCTATCTGCAAGCGTTCTTTAAAACTACCAAGAGAAGATGCCCCTACTGTACTTGGTGATAACAAGTTCCACTCTACGATAGTTCTGGGAAAGTACGAATTTTTGAACACATCAATCCTAGGTTGGTAACTCTGGTATTTGAAGGCATGACTGTTTCTTGTTCTTTTTTGAGCTGGTATTAGATACTTATCCGTTGGTACGTCCACCAGTTTATTGGTCATTTTGTACATCATGGAAAGTCTGGACATTTTCCTTCTGTCTTCAAGTGACATCCACTGCAAATCTGTTTTCATTTTGGTAACACTAGAATCCCTGTTATAGTTGTTTGTGCAGAATCGGGCAGCTTGGTTCTGTACCCTTTCAAGTTTATCTTTGTCTTTCTTTGTATACGGGTCCCATACTGTAGCGGCATATTCAAGGTTAGGTCTTACTAGTGACGTGTATGCAAGTGATTTTACCCTGGTTGGGCATGCCCACAAGTTGCGTTTGATTACTCCCAATGTCTGTTTAGCCTTGGTTGTTATTTTGTTAACATGGACACCCCACTTCAGCCCAGTTGTTAATGTAACACCAAGGTATGGGTGGGTTTTTGTGGTTTCTAATGTCTGACCACAAAACTGGTAAGGGGACACATTTGGTGTTCGTTTGTTTGTTATGTGCATGATATGGCACTTATCAGGGTTGAACTGCATAAGCCATTTCCTTTGTCATTCTTCCAGGGTGTTCAGATCTTTCTGAAGAACTTGTGAATCATTTTGTGTGGATACCTCTATATATAACAGACAATCATCGGCAAATAACCTAACACTTGAATCGAGCTGGTCTGGTAAGTCGTTTATGTACAAGAGGAAGAGCAATGGTCCCAGCACAGTCCCTTGCGGAACTCCCGACGCTACTTTAACTGGAGCTGATGCCTTCCCTTCCACCACTACTGTTTGCTCTCTATTCGTCAGGAAAGCCTTCAGCCAGTTAAGTGTAGTACCTTGAATTCCATAGAAATCCAGTTTTGATATGAGTCTGCTATGTGGGACTTTATCGAAGGCTTTAGTGAAATCGAGTATTGCTAGATCCACCTGTCTTTTATTGTTCAGTGCCCCAGCTATGTCGTGAACTGTTAAGATAAGCTGTGTTTCTGTGGATCGCTTTGCTCTGAAACCATGCTGGTAGTCCGTTAGTATATTGTGGCCTTCTAGGTGTTTCATGATATGGCTGTGGATAATGTGTTCCAGTAGTTTACAGGAAATACTGGTGAGTGAAACAGGTCTGTAGTTACTGGGGATCGCTCTGTCTCCCTTTTTGAAAATGGCGCATATATTTGCATCTCTCCAGTCTTTGGGGATTTCTCCTGTGTCAAGCGATTGTTGGAAAATGTTAGTTAAAACAGGAGCGATTTCACTGGCTGTCATTTTGAGGAACCAAGGAGGTATTTGGTCTGGCCCGGATGCTTTGGAGGGATTGAGGCCTTGCAACATTTTTTTAACACCATAAGTAGAAATTTCTATTTGTTCCATAGGAGGGGTGCAGGGCTGACCGAGGGATGGCATGTCTGTAGTGTCTTCTTCTGTGAATACACTTTTAAAATGTGAACTGAGTGCCTCTGCTTTTTTCTCACTGTCACTAATAATGGTACTCCCAACCTTTAGAGTGGCTACCCCGACAAGGTCTCTCCTCAAGCCTTTTATGTATGACCAGAATGTTTTGGGTTTGTCAGTTATAGCTTCTCCCAGTATGTTTGCCACGTATTTTGAGTGTGCTGATCTAATGCTTTTCTGAACTCCTTTTTTTACTTTCTTATATTTGTTCCAGTCTTCCTCTTGTCCTGTTCTCTTAGCTTTATTGTAAAGACGTTGCTTCTTCCGACAGTGCCCTCTTAAGTTTCTGTTAAACCAGGGCAAGTTGTATCTGCTTGACGTCATTTTACTAGGAATGTGCTTGTTCATTGTGTGCTTCATTTTGCCTTTGAAGTCATCCCATTTCTGTGTCACTGACATGTCTTTTGTTCTCATGTTAAAGTTTGTTGCTTCGCTCTTGTTCTTTTCTTGGACCTGCAAGCCCCAAAACGCCTGCTGATACAATCTGTTGCTTTTCCTATCAGTCCAACATCCGGTTCACTGATTTTTCAGGTCCGGACCAATAAGAAAAAAAAAAAGGTTGTGTACCGGCATCCCTAGTCTGCTATTACCTTGTTTTATGCCTGTTCCTCGTTTCTCATGACAGGAAAACATGGGAAGAAAGCTACGGCGCATCCTGATATTTCTTCTCATCATGATGAAGGAACCCAACATGCCAGAAGCCGGTTGCACATGTTTATCATCCCCAAAATGCAAATGCCCAAGTCTGGGCCTCAACAGATTCCCCCAAAACATCTCAATATCCACCAACCACCTAGATTTGAGCAGTAACAACATAAGTAGTATTCCATCATTCTCAAGTCTGCCCAATCTCAAATATTTGTTCCTTAACGGCAACTTGTTAAGTCATATAGAGCAAGGCACGTTCACAAATCACCCCCAGCTTGAGAATTTGAACCTTGCATCAAACAAGATAGCCAGTATTCAGAATGGTTCGTTCGAGCATCTACCTCACCTCCAATGGTTGTACCTACAATGTAACAAGATTATCAGCATTCAGGCTGGCGCTTTTTCAGATCTACCTAAGCTTGAAGTCTTGCACTTGGACTCCAACCAGCTAACTCATATCCAATCTAGCACATTCGCAAATCTGCCCGAGCTACAAAGGTTGTACCTACACTCTAACAAGATGATTAGTATTCAGTTTGGCACATTTGCAGATCTACCCAAGCTTAAAGAGTTGGGCCTGGACTTCAACCAGATAACTCACATCCAATCTGGCACATTCGCAAATCTACCTGACCTTCAATGGTTGCACCTACATTGTAACAAGATAAGCAGCATTCAGGCAGGTGCTTTCTCAAATCTACCCAAGCTGAAAACTTTGCACCTGAACTTAAACAAGCTAACCCACATCCAATCTGCCACATTCGCAAATCTGCCCGAGCTACAATGGTTGTATCTACACTGTAACAACATAAGAAAGCTTCAGTCTGAAGCGTTCTTAAATCTACCCCAGCTCCACACTTTAAACCTACAATACAACAAAATAAGTATAGTTCAGGCTGCTACATTTTCGGATCTTCCAAAGCTTAAGAATTTGCGCCTGGACAAGAACCAGATAAGTAACATCCAGTCTGGTACATTTTCAAATCTGCCCAACCTCCAACATTTGCAGCTGCAGTCAAACAAGATAACCTCCCTTCCTCTATCAGTTTATGATGTTTTTGCATCCATTTCTGAGTTACGTCTTAGCGACAACCCCTGGCTGTGTGACTGTAAGATGATTCCCTTTAAGCAAAAGCAGATAAACCCATTTATAATATGTGACCAACCTCCCGAACACTCTGGACAATACATTTTACACATAGATCTCAAAGATCTGATTTGTAAAGACCAAATAAAATCAACAACAGCCACGTCCCATAGTCACGCCCCATTCAGTTCATCCTCAGTGTCAACGTATTCTCCATATGGCAATACTGTAAGCAATACTGTGAGCAATACTGACCCAACAGTGCATAATACTGTAAACTCCAAATTTGCTACCCTGTCTGATGATACACAATTGCAAAATGCTACCAACTGCACCAGTAGCACCAATAACACCCAGAACTATACCTGGCACTTCAAAGGCAGCTCGATATTTGCAACGTTGCCTGCTGACACACAAAGGAAAGAGCTGCAAAATGTTACAGTTATGCCACGATTTATTCCAACTCTGGTTCCTATCACGGGTCCTTCGAGCAACAACCAAGCTGCTATCATTTCAGCTGTTATTGGTTCAATCGTTATTCTCACTGTCGCCATTGCTATCATAGTATGGTGCAACTGGAGGGTCAGGGATATTCCTGCCGGAATTAAGAATAACAAATTTGCATTTAACAACCCCACAGTTACCGTAATTTCCAATAGTCACTATCAGGCAGGGCATGGTCAGTCTCAGGCCATTACTGAGTCCAACACAAGAATGTCAGAGGTCAGTGGTAATGATCATCAGTATGAAGATGTAGACAACATAAACACCACACCTAAAAGTATTGCCAGTGACCATGATCAGACAGGGCGATGCCAGCATAGGGCTATCACTAGCCCCAACATATACACAACGGCTGCTATGGTAACACGTGGTCATGATCCCCAATATGCAAATATGAACAACCAGCATAATCAGAAAGGGCAGGGCCGACCCTGAGCCATCAATGAGTCGAACACAAACACCACGGCTGCTGTAGTGACTGGTGGCCATGATCAGACAGGCCGACTAGAACAGGCTCAGCCTGTCACCGATCCCATGAATGCTAGAAATGCATCTTTATGGACAGGTCCCGATTTCCTCAAATGTTAAT